>NW_026866211.1:0-191889 GCF_026571515.1 Ruditapes philippinarum | reverse complement strand
TGAATGAGGAAATATTAATTTTCATAGCTCATACTTTAGGAAGAAAATAAATCCTCTATTTATAGAAAAAAAATTGAATTTTCTGTATATTATTTACATTTTTCTATTTTTTGACTTTTACAATATGAAAGGCTTCCCCTTAAATTTTGTGTATTGGCTGAATTTTGAAGAAAAAAGTCCAGCAAGATACCAGTGAAAGTACAGGGAATATGCTTCATTTTAGTGAAAAATAATCTGTCAACAAGGGTAAATCTAAATGCCCCCCTATAGTGGCAGCACAAAAATCTTTATAACCAATAACGTAAAAAGCACTTACTGTTTTCACCGGCCTGTGGCGCATTCTTCCATTTTTAAACACTGGCTCATATTTCTTGAGTAGAATCTGGCTTTCTATTTTCCAAATTGGGAAATTGTCAACATTCCTCTTGTCTTTCATGTCTAGAACAAACTGACCAATCTAAAATACAAACAAGAGAGCCATGATGGTCTAAGATCACTCACCTGAGATTCATCAATTAAAGAAGGTCATTATTTTTCAATACAAAAGTAGATTTTTGACCCAAACAGCAAGATTAAATATTTTCTGTATTTACAAGGCAAATGCAGTTTCCCAAAAGAAGTCTTAAATGTGACTTTTATCATCTAAGTTCTATAAACTAAGAGACCCCGAAGGGCAAGGCCATTATTAACCCCTGGGGCATGATTTATATACCTTTTGTATACACACACAAAGTGATGCTACATACCAAATACCTATACCCTGGGCATTTTAGTTTTTGAGGAAAGGATTTTTTCAAAGATTTTGCAAAATAAGTGACGCAACACAGCACAACACAAAAGATATCATACAATCACAATAGCTCCCCACTGAGCACTTTGTTCTCAGTTGAGGTTAAAATGAAACTGATTTTAAACCAAGAGGAATATGAATACAAGAGGAACATTAAAATTTATTCATATAATGAACTTACAGAAATTATATCAAATCATCCAACAAAAAAAAGATAGGATCAAATTTACTAGATTGAGTTATTGACAGCTATGTCCTTTAAATAAATTCAGCAAGGGAGATAATTCCTACCTAGTACTGGTGGACAGTTCTAGAGTTATCTTACCTGGAATGCTCTGTCAGGGATATCTGTACCAGTGTCCTGAGTAGTAGAGGAAATCTCTTGTTCCTGCATTCTTTCTGTTGTTTTGTTTTTATTATTGGTAGTTTCTTTGTTGTTATTATCAGTACTTTGGGTAGAATTTCCTTTCGGAGCAGCTGGACTTGATGCGCTAAAAATTATGAAATCAAGAGTGTCGAAACAAATTTTGCTTTCTGGTAAAATAATTATAACAAAACAAATACTACTGATGGGCTAGCCAATATGGTATAACTCATAAGTGCAGGTGAAAAGGTCAGATAAAGGTTAAGTTTGATGCAAAACTCCAGCAAAGTAAGGATTTTAAATGCTGTTATCTGCTGTAAGCCAGTTTGACTGCTGAATTGTCAAAATATTAAGTCTCTGATTTTTTTTTTACTAACTTCCTATACTCATAGAAAAAACAAGCAAGAAAGCATTGTTGAATTCTTTACAAGTACATAAAAAACTTTACATTGTGCTAGTCTAATATACAAAGTAATGTACATGTATTACTAATTGCCAATTTAAGGTTGTTGAATTCAAGCCACTTGCCTCTCACCACTGTGGGTTTGAATCCCAACAGGGACATAGGATTCATTCATGTGAGGAAGCTATCCAGCTAGCTTATGGACTGTTGGTGGTTCTACTCAGGTGCCCATTTGTGCCCGAAATAATGCACGAAATGTCATCTGAGGACTTTCTCCACTAGTAAAGCTGGAACATAGCCATATAACCTATGCTGTGTCAGTGTGATGTAAAACCCAATCAAACAAACAAACTTATTGTCAAAAGCAAAGTAATGTACATGTATTACTTATTGCCAAAAGTATATAAAAATAACTTACATTTCAGGCACTGGTTCAATAACAGGCTGTTTTGTTATTTCTACTTTCTCTAGATTTTTGTACCTATATAGCGTCTGGGTTTCAACTTTCTGATATCTATGAGCAAAACAAGCCCACCAGTCTGAAAACTGAAATATAACAAAAAGAATATCATGAAAAAAAAAATTAACACTAAAAATATATCCATAGGAGTAAGGACATGGATGCTAAATTTCTCTGCATTGTTAAAAAAAATTCTGTACATTTTTGGGTGTGTATAAATATAGCAGTTTTGTTATATTAAAGGTTTTGAAAAATAAGTTAGGATATTAACCTATTATTATTATCTAGAAGACCTGTCTGAATTTCAACATATAATTGTGAAGTAAATACAGCAGGCAACTCAATTATCATCAAAAATGTTAAGTTTACAAAGGGCTATAATTCAGAAAAAAAATCCATGCTAGAGTTATGGGTCTTGGATACTGATCCACAATCCAATGAACCAGAAGGGATGTGTAAAGGTTCAAGTGAATACCTCAAACCAAAACTTTAATCAGGAATTTTGTAAGTCCACCAAGGGCTATATTTCCACCTAAATCCATTCCACAGTAACTTCAATCTTTCACACCATAATTACTTTAGCAAAGACATAATTACTTACACTAAGAACATTTTGATAGAAGACTTTTCCATCCTCTTCCATTTGTTCATACTTCTGTATAAGACCACCTCTTTTGTAACGCCACAAGTATGGTATGTTTCCATCTTGACATTCTTCTTTTTCCAGAACAAAGTCTCCAATTTCAGGCTGTTGAAAACAAAACAAGACTGTCAAAACAAATAATCTCAAATTCATATAAACTCATATACACAAAAATAATATACATTTAAAAATATTTAAACAGAACTACCAACTAGAATCATGCTCTTTTACAAGGGATATCAATCAGTGGGACAGCATGCTTAACTATTTTCAGTGCTAAGTAGTAAAACAAGAGCCTGGATAATGTAAAATTTTCTAAGTTCAGAAATTCAAAATGGGCCATATTTCTGAAAAGTCCATGTTTAGAGTTATGGATTTTGTAAAGTGAGCTCCTATTATCTGCTAAATAAGTGTGTGAAGTTTCAACCCATTCTCTTCAGTACTTTTGGAGATACCAACATGCACACAAAAATTGAACCAAAGGGAGACGCCGGCCCCATGGTGAGTATGATAGCTCTCTCTCTATTCTCTAACTTAAATTCAATCGAGTCCTGAAAGAAAACCTGCCACAAGCATGTCATGAAGTGGAAATGAACAATTATTGTTTTTAATAATAAGATAATCTTTAGGGGTTTTTTTTCCTGGTTTAAATCACACAGACACTATAAAGGTCATAAGGTCATTTTGCAGCTTTACTAGTCAAGGTACACCTCAGTTGCCCTTTCCTCACAAGAATGAATCCATGTGAGTCACAAGTGTGATAAAAATCAATCCCTAAATAAACTATATAAAATATAATAAATATCTTACCACGAAACCTGTTGGGCTGTTATCAGTAATTACAACATTACGATTTTGTTTGTTTGCAGGTACAGCACTGACACTAGAAGCTGCAGGTTTGTCTGTACTTGCAGTTTTCTTTACTTCAGATAAGGTCTTCTTCTGTGATACTGTTGTCGTACTTTTTAGACTAAAATTATGAGTCAATAAAATATTTAACCTCCATTTTTATTTGACCTTTACCACACTAAATATCTTAAATAGATTTGTCCATCTTTCAATCTGGACAAAACCAGTCATCATTTTTGGAAAATGTTAACAAATGTACAGGCTGAATAGCAAACTGCAGGCTGATATTGGTCTGCACTGGTGGTAAAGTTAGATTCTGTAGTGAGATCCCGCCAGCAAACTAAAGGTAAGTAGTTAGTTAGTTTAGTTTTACAGTATACCAACACATCTTTGGTCATACGGCGCTGAAATAGGAGACTAAGATGACTTTAGCTAACCTCAGGTAATACAAATTTAATTTAATTAAAGCAAAGCCAGAGGTCAAAACAACCTCACCTGCTGGAGCTAAGGGAGCATAGACATCAGTAATTAAAACAATTTAAGTTGCCTATGTAGTCACTAACAGATAAATGATGGCTGCAATTCTGATGCCTCAATACTTAAAGGCAACCCCTCAGCCACACAGGGGCTAAGGGTTAACACTAACACAAATGAGTTGTAAATTATATAAAATATAATATATAGCTAAACAATCTCATTAAAATCATATCCTAACTGTCAAACAGAGTGAAAATGATGATCTGATTTTAATGAGATTGCTAACTTAATAGCTTTTTCAAAATAAGAGAATTCACCTTCACTAAGAGAGTTACACCAACAGCAGTGACAGGCAAGTTATGATAGGTCAAATGATGTTTAAACAGTAGGTTTGCTAAGATAAGGTGAAAAGTAAAGGATAGAATCCATGCTAATTAAAAACGTTGCAACACTTTACAATTTTGAGTCAGTTTCACAATTAATTAAAATAATTATTCATGAAAAACAAAGTGAGCAAATGATATGAAATTTTGCACGCAAGTTATCAGTCTAGAATAACATCAATGAAACAATAATCTCGAGAAAATGATTTGCAGTCAGTTGACTCCCTTAAACTAGAAAGCATTTTACCTGGTTTTAGGTGCTGATTTTTGTTTAGATTTAGGTGATGATTTATGTCCAGTTTTCTGTTTGCCTATTAGTCCAAATTGTTTAGGTCTCTTTTCTGTCTGTTTCTTGTTCTGAAAACGAAACATTGTATTTGTATAATTACTTTAAATACTGCACATTCTTAATGATCAATATGGCATTATCAAAACATGATGGACTCTTGTGGCAGGCCAACATACATGGAAGATTATTGAACTACTCTTCCATATATATAATACATTATGTCACTAGAAGATAATAAATTTCCCATAAAAGTCCTCCATTTCAAGGTACCAAGTACAACACATTTATATGAAAAGTAATGATGACTAAATGTGCTGCCTTGACAATTTTTATGAGATAGAGACAGGGTGCTCAATTGTTTTCAGTGCATAACTGTAGAAACATTTATTATTTGCTATATAATTATAAATTTAGTATCAGATCATGTATCTCACACTTGCCAACAACATCCATACATAATTCTTTTGTGGTTTGTTGTGTCTGATACTAAATACTTTCAATAAGTACATTTATTGTTTTACAGACCTTCCATTGTACCCCAATTCACTTTAACAAAGACAAACAATTCAATAAGAGTAATGGATCTTTGAGTGTGACCAACATATACAACATATCAAGAAATGTGTGTATAATCAAGTGGTAACTGATATAGAACTTCAGTGCAAAAAACAAACCAGGAATTTTGACTGACAGTAAACAAGAGCAATCGCATGAACTTTTTTAATTGAAGTTCACAAAATACTTAACAATAGGGATTTTATTCAGTTAAAGTACATGTTTGAGCTTTTGGACCTGATATCTTGGTCAGTAACCTACAATTATGACCCAAAAGAGATATGTGTGAATACTTTCAATGATTAATGAAAAATGTTGGTGCAAGACCATTGCAAAGCTGTAACATTGTGATGTACCAACATCAACATGAGTAGGACATTTTGTCATTACTGCACTTAAGTGACGATTTCCCATTATAAAATCCAAATAAACTTTGTAAAATATATGATATCATCATAATGAACTGTTTACCTTGGACGGTGACCAGCCAGGGTCTTCATCAGAGTCCTCTACACTTTCATCATCCGAGTCTGGTAGATCTGGTTCATCTTCAAGTATATCATCATCAGACTTTTCTACTTCTGTGTACATAAAAATTATACCATTTTACTAGTACTAGGATGTGCAAGAAATATGTAATTTTAAATTTCATATGATATTAATGTTAAAGTTATAGATGTTTTGGGATTAGTGTAATCCATATTAAGGCAAAGAAGGAAAATTTACGCTAGCGCAAATGGTAGGGTCCCCATCCTACTTTTTTAGTTATCTAAAGAGTGAGTAGGTTAGTAGTCAAGCTTTCCTTCTTAATGACTTCCCTGACAAACAAAGTCATTTTTTTTAATTATTATGTACAGACTCAATCAAACCAAGTCTGCAATTTTCAAGTAATTTTGCTTATTTTAATGCTTCTGAGGGATCACTTTTTTGCAGACATTTATAGTAGACTGTTAATTGTATATAGCCAAAACTAAGAGTTCATTTTTTAACTATATCAAAATGTTACCTGGTGACCATCCGGGATCCTCATCGGAGTCCAGAACTTCATCTTCGGAATCTAAATCATTGTATTCATCACTCTCTTCAGGCAGCTCTAGCTCAATATGTTCCTTCTTTATAGGCAATGCTATAAATAAATCATTCAAACTAACATTATTATATTTTAAGTAGGTACACAAAAATAAACAAGAGGGACAACATGACCAACATTTGAATAAATTCAACAATTTTTTTTCAGTTCAATACTCTTAATCAGAATTATTCAATGCTACATATTATGTTCTTTCATCAGTTGTCAAATACAATATTTTGTAAGACCTTGAACACTTTTGGTATGCCTATAAGTAAAGCAAAACTTTAAACATGAAATCAAATCAAAATTTATATTTTTCTTGGATTTATAAATCTTATTGTATCTGTAGTAAAGAAAATAACGTTTTTTTTTAAAGAAATACAGCAAAGTAGAACCTCTAGAATATCTGTGAACAACATAACAGTTCAAAAACATGAAAACAATAGTAAATCTTGAAATATGAGCAAACCATATTAAAGCTATTTAATATATTACATGTTAACTAAATGTATTTATAATATATAATATATCTTAATTTTTCATAAGTTTGCAGCAAAAAAAAAAAAAACATTTGAAAATTATCCAATATTGTCCTCTTTTAAAAAATTACTGTTTTGCTTTTTATTAAACAATGAAATGTTAGCAAACAAAAGGATTGTTTACAAACTTTGAAATGTTTATTTTCTTAAACTTTAACTTGTTTTTGTAAACCATGATAAACCTGCATGTTTTAACCTTGATATACATAATATAAATCTTTTTAAAAAAGAAAGATTTCCGAATCTTAAAATCTTAAAATATTTGTAAAGCCTCATACATGCAATGATATCATACCATCATCAGTTGACTTTACTAAAACAGATAAGGTCAAGTTCTCTCAACATTGTTAGTAAAAACTGCATATCAGATAAGGAGGATATAGTCTTTTAAGAAAAGGGAAACAAAGACATTGTATAAAGATAAAAGTTTGATAAGAAACACCATTACTTCCTTATTTAAATGTCAATATAGTTTTTATTATAGACTTCACCTTACAGTCTTTACAGCATAAAGAAACATACATATATTTTCACTTCATAGTCATAACAGTTTAAAGTGACATTGGTTTAAACATATTTATTTAAGCTCGATTGCGAAACAAAGTTTTTTGCAACTTATATTAATCCTTTGAGTGGAACCAACCAGTACTGGTGTCATATGAAAAAACATGGTCGTGACCCGATTAGGGCTCAAACCCATGATCCCTGGGTTGAGAGGCAGACACCTTAACCACTAGGCCATTTGCTCCCCTTAAAATGACATAACTTCAACTTACTTTCATTGCAGCATAAAGTGACATTATTTCAATATATACCTTTAGTCATTTAATCAGCATAATATGGCAGTGACATGATTTGACTTCTTTATCATTTCAACATGAAGTGACATGATTTCACTTCTTTATCATTTCAAAATAATGTGACATGATATAACTTCTTTGTCATTTCAGCATAAAGTGACATGATTTCACTTCTTTGTCATTTCAACATTAAGTGTCATGATTTTAGTACATATCTCTAGCCATGTAAATTAGCATGAAAGGTTGGTGACATGATTTCACTTAACTTCTTTGTCATTTCAACACAAAGTAGCATGATTTAATTTCTTTGTCATTTCAACATAATGTGACAGGAATTCACTTCTTTGTAATTTCAAAATAAAGTGACATGATTTAAGTTCTATGTCATTTTACTATAAAGTAACATGACATCACCTCATAGAATGATACTATAGCATAAATTAACAGTGACATAATTTTTTTAACAGTCATTAAAGCAAAAAAGTGACAAGTGACATTTCAACTTAAATTCATTATTGCAAAACATGACTTCACTTTATAGTCAGTACTGCTTAAATGACATGACTTTATATCTTACATTCATTACAACACAAAATGACAATGCCAACATGTCATTTCATAGTCATTGCAGCATAGAGTAACAGATATAATTTCACTTCCTTGTCTTTTTAAAATAAAGTTTTATGACTTCACTAAATGCCAGTAGTCATGTAAAACATTAAAAAGAGGTAGTGACATAATTTCAGTACATTCCAGTAGTCTCTTAAAACATCAAAAAGCGGCAGGGACATGATTTAACTTCATAGTAATTACATTATAAAGTGACATAATTTCACTTAATGTCTTTACATTATAAAGAGACATGATCTAACTCCACAGTCATTTATTATAAAGTGACATGATTTCACTTTGCAGTAATTACATTATATAGTGACATGATTTTACTATATAGTAATTATATCAAAAAGTGACATGATTTCACTACACAGTCATTATATTAAAGAGTGATATGATTTTGCTTCAGTCATTACATTATGCTTTCACTTCATGTCTTTATATTATAAAGGTAGATGATTTCACTACAGTAGACAGTCATAACATTATAAAGTGACATGATTTTCACTACACAGTCTTAATTAAAAAGTGACATGATTTCACACCACTGTCATTACATGTTCATTATAAAGTGACATGATTTCACTACACAGCCATTACATTATTAAAAGACACAGTCATTATATTATAAAGTGACACTGTAATTACATTTTAAAGAGACATTATTTCACTACACAAAGTCATTACATTATAAAGTGACATTATTTCACTACACAGTAATTACATTATGATTTCAGTTTCAGTCTTTACATTATAAAGGAACATGATTTCACTATACAGTCATTATATCATAAAGTGAAACTGTAATTACATTATAAAGAGACATTATTTCACTACACAGTCTTTACATTATAAAGTGACATGATTTCACTACACAGTCATTATATCATAAAGTGAAACTGTAATTACATTATATAGAGACATTATTTCACTAAACTACATAAAAAGTGACATGATTTCACTACACAGTAATTACATTATGATTTCAATTTCAGTCTTTACATTATAAAGGAACTTGATTTCACTATACAGTCATTACATTATAAAGTGACTTGGGTTCACTTCATGTTCATTACAACATATTCAATTTTACCTTTTACTGTAATAAAATCATCTGGTGTGAGATCTTCTGGTACATCATTTGTGTTCATCAAGACATAAGCAGTCTTCCAGTGCTTGGGAATCTTTGATTTTCCAATTTTAAATGACTGTGATACTGTAATAACAATGTTAGTAAAACAATTCTTAAAGCTGCTTGCCTTCAGATGAGAAATTTTTAAGTTTAAAAAAAAATTAATAAAGTTCTTAAAATCTATAAACATTTACAACACACTCCTATACAAGATGTATGGCAAAGTATGACTGAATTTAGTGTTAAAGGGTCTCCACTGAGTTTTTTTTACGTGAAGAGACTAGAAATATTTATCCGAGATTCATGTTCTATTTGACGTATGTTCTGGACCAATAGCTTGTCTGCAAATTTTCAGATCATTCCCCCCATCTGGTTTTTCCTGAAAAATCATTTTAATTGTGGCAAAATGACCCAAAAATGAAAATCATTGCACTTGGCTAAAAACCACACAAAAAAAAATTAATTTATTTTTCGGGTATATTTCTTTATTATCCATTGCAGGGCTTTTGATATTGAATTGCTTCACTTTATCTATGTTAGAATTTAAAATTTTAGGCTTTTAGAAATAAGTGGAGTTCCTTTAACATCTTGATATTTCTACCCTGTTACTTAGTGAAAGATGCTTTTTTTTTTTTTGACAAATTCTAGGTCTAGTGTAATCCAGTGCCTTATGCCAGCTGAGGTTACTTTATCTGTACGCTTGACAAAACAAAAAATGAAAAATCTTTTTATTAAAACATTGAAATACCGTAATCAATCTGGAGGCGTGCTGCTTTAAAAAACAAAACATGTGCAGCTTATAAACATGTGTACAACTCTATCTGGTTAAACTACTGAATCTAATGCACCCCATACATATGTTAGGTTGATAAAAGTGAACAAATATCTTTAGATAATATTACCTTTGTAAGAACTAATTTCTAAGCGGATTTATATGCACATATTAAAATTTGCCCCCACCGCTCACCCCAAGTTCAAATTCAAATATCATTATTTCTAGTTGAACTTAAACCAATAATTCCAATCACTACATTTGAAAACACCTAGCTACATGTAACTATGAAGAATGCCCTGATATTTATTAGAGTCATATAAACTTATAACTTGTATACCTCCAAACTAATGTAAGAAATGTAACGTTGTTTTAAGTTTTCATGTAATGCATCTTAAAACTTATTTATTCAACTAAATCACTGACCCAACACTTTATATCTATCATTCGCTAATATCACTCAACACGATTACCATTAACAAATTTTGTTTAAGTGATTTTTTCCTTATACTGTTATCTGGAGGCATACATGTACATTTTAGTTACAGTTAAAACATCTTTTAATTAAAACCTCTGCCAATTACAACATGTAGTGAAACAAGTTTCTAGATGTGCTAAAGTGAGAAAACATTTTTCCAAGTAAAATAAAACATACCTGGTGGGTTAGAAGATGTCTTCTTCATTTTTTGCGGGCTCGTAGATGTCTTCCTAATCTTGTTTGGCTTGATTGGTTCTAAAATATTTATATACAGATTAACCTGTGAATGGTTCTAAAATATTTATATAAATTAACCTGTGAATGGTTTTAAAATATTTATATACAAAATTAACCTGTGAATGGTTCTAAAATATTTATATAAATTAACCTGTGAATGGTTTTAAAATATTTATATACAAAATTAACATGTGATTGGTTTTAAAATATTTATATACAAAATTAACCTGTGATTGGTTTTAAAATATTTATATACAAAATTAACCTGTAACTTGCTTAATATTTTGAATATATGAACCATATACTGCAGCTTTCTTTTGTTCTGCTTACCAATACTTGACCATTTATTACTTATTATACACATTTTTTAACATTTGTTTGTTTGTATTTTATAACTATTTTAACAAATTTTTGTTCATATCTCAGTGGCTGGTCCACATAACTGGTTTTCCTAGATTACTATTACCAGTAATTACGAAATTTCTCTGCACAAGTGACCAAATACTAATCCCATATCATGTCTGACTTAGCGGTGAGAAACAAATGACCTTAAGACTGTCCACCTACAAGTTGTCCTGAAGAAATTTCGCCTCACTCAAGGATCATACCAGTGACCCTTGGATTACAAAAAGGATGATCTCCATATTGAACTTAGCAAGAAGACACTTTTTCAAATTGCAAGCTGTTAGGTACTCAATGCATTATTACATAAAGAACAGATGTGCAAACAATTGATCACTGTTTCTGTAACATCTGTAACATCTGTGATACTTGAACACTACTTTGAATGATACTGTGACATAAACCAAGGTCAAACATAGAATCAGTCTGTACAACTTGCCTCGGTTACAGGACAGTAACAAATTGGACAATTCCTTTATCATTGGATATATACATTTAGTGACATTATGCACATTTCTTTTTTTTCTTTGGCTGTCATGATTAGCTGAGACAGAAATATATTTTAAATGATTGACTAATATAATGGTGATTCACCAATAATTGGTAATGAAAAATGTTATCAAAACTATAAAAACTACCTAATTTTGTCAATTTTTAGCATTGTACCTACTCAGACATCTTAGGTAAATGTACATTGTATATTTATAATTACTTGCTAGGATCTTACCTAGATTATGGCTTTGTGACCCCTGGGTTCAAGGTCACTACATAAAATAGAAAAATTGTTTAAAATCCTACCTTTTACAGCTTTCCTTTTCTTTGCTTGAGGCTGTTTGGTAGATTGCTTTGTAATACTCTTGTGCTTTTTGTTGTCCTTCAATATATCATCATCATCATCATAATCATCATCATCATCATCATCGTCTTCTTCATCATCAGATTCATCATCATCCTTGCATGGACTAGCAATCATCAGTTGTAATCTCTCCTAAATGATCATACTCTTAAAGTGAGACGCGTCATAACAAAACCAACAACATAATGGGTTTGCGACCAGCATGGATCCAGACCAGCCCGACCAGCCTGCGCATTCCGCGCAGTCTGATCAGGATCCATGCTGTTCGCTTACAAGCCCTATTACAAGTAGAGAAACTGATAGCAAACAGCATGGATCCTGATCAGACTGCGCGGATGTGCAGGCTGGTCTGGATCCATGCTGGTCGCAAACCCATTATGATGGTTTTGTCATGACACGGCTCAAATTATTACATATTCTTCATAATATAAAATGATCTTGTAAAAATTGTTATTAAAGCAGCATGCCTCCAGATCCTTGCTTATTTTCATGAATTCTTTTTTAAAATAAATTAAAAAGTAAAGAATCATCAAGCGAACAAAAAAGGTAATTTCACATAGAAAACAGCACTTAAAATTTATGAAAATTACCCAAAAAATTGTCTGATTATGCAAAAATACCTCTAACTGCATTTGTCAAGCAGTAAAAAACTGCTTTAGTCACAAGTAGAAATAATGGTGACAAATACTGCCAAATCAGTCTTTAATTGCATATATCACGAAAAATTCTTTCTTAAATAGTGAATATTTTTACTTTTGCTTAAAATCTTAGTACATTTATCTCAAGGTTGATTTTCTTGAAATATTTTGGCTGATTTAGAGGCATGCAGATTTACATTTTCAGCCATACTTCTTCTGAAAAGAGCGCTCAATTAGCTGGGGGGGGGGGGGGGGGGGGGGGGGGGGAGGTAAAATTTGCAGTTTTTTAGGTTTAACTTAACCATCTAAAAGCTTATACAATCCTTCATTCTTTATTTATCAAACATAGAACTGATATATTCTTAACCTTTTCCAAGAAAAATGAACACTTTCTAGAATATGAGAATTATTTGCAAGTTTGTTTGTCTGTTTTATTAAGCCAATTTTAACAATTATTGGTATTTGCGGTACATCCATCTTGGTGGCTTTTCCAGATAACTTGCCAGTAAAAAAGAGGACGAATTGTATGCATGTTGTTTTTAGGCCCATTTTAACACATTATTGATATTAGCGGTCCATCCAAACTTGGTTGCCCTTCTAAATAACTAACGAGTAATTATAAGTTTCTCCATAAGTGAGCAACTACTAATCCGCACATGATTTCTGCATCATCAGTAAGGGACAAATGACCTCAAGACTCAATGTCCTAGATAAATGGTCACTGAGAGATCTCATCTTGTTCAAGAATCAAATAACCAACCTCTCTGGATTAAAATTTGACACTTTTCATATTGCGCTGGGGGGGGGGGGGGGAAACTTAAGAGAATATGAATGACCGCCAATAATAATACATGTATTATTCAAGGTCACTGTTCACTTGATACTGCATGAATTATACAAAAATTTGTTTCTTATAATAATCATACATGTACCAGTGACACATTGCCTAATATGGTTATAAATCCCATTAATGTTTTTTATATAGATTACTAATTGCACCCTTCTTTGTGTCATATTCACACGAGCTCCACATGTTGGAGTATTACACACACAAAGTATGTATCTGTTTTAAGATGTGCAATGTTAAAATGTGATGGGTACAGGAAAACAACCAAATTATTGATCAGACAAGAAATATTACACAAGTGTCATTGTGACCTTGACTTTTGACATAATGACCCTATATCAATTAAATAGGGTTCATCTACCGGCATGGGGTAATATCCCATCAAGTTTCACAACCTATTAAAGCATATTCTTTTCAAGCTAATGGTCCGACAAAGTTTTCCACTAAGTGTACTAGTGTCACTGTGACTTTGACTTCTGACCTAATGACCTTAAAAAAATTAGAGGTCATCTACTGGACCATGACCATCCTCTCTACTAGTTTAAGACAGCATGCCTTATAGTAACATTTGTATAAAAGTTATTGAGCTGACATTGATGTGACATTACCTGACATTGATGTGACATTACTTCAAGGTCATGAACTCGGCTTTCTCTGCCTCCTCAACAGCTAACAGAGAGCTTTTTTGTTGGAGTAGAAATACCTCCCGGTTTACAGTCATCTATCTTCCTACCGAGCAATGGTCTAACACTTCTTGTAACACATAAAATAATTGCTATGTTCTAAAAATAGTAACAATCAATGCAGATTCAATAGTGAAAAAACTAGAAATGTTTTCCATAGAACACGGATGCCCCCACACGCCACTGTTCGTCAATCTTATGACTCTAGGTCAAATATTTTTTGGACTACATGTGCTACAAGTTGAAAACTAAAAAATCAACAAAGGGCCATAATTTCTGTTAAATTTGGTCGCAGCAAAATTCCTTCCTTTACTACCATCTACACATTAAGGTTGTTAATCCTGGAAGTTTAAGCAAAATCTGCCATCCGGTTTAAACGAGGAGTTTGCGTTCACAAAATTTCTACATAGTATATAGTGTAAAAATCACAAAGGGCCATAATTCTGTTAATTTTGGTCGCAGCAAAATTCCTTCCTTTACTGCCATCTACACATTAAGGTTGTTCATCCCAGGAAGTTTAAGCAAAATCTGCCATCAGGTTTAAGAGGAGTTGCGTTCACAAAATTTCTACATAGTATATAGTGAAAAAATCAACAAAGGGCCATAATTCTGTTAAATTTGGTCGCAGCAAAAATTCCTTCCTTTACTACCATCTACACATTAAGGTTGTTCATCCCTGTAAGTTTAAGCAAAATCTGCCATCCGGTTTAAGAGGAGTTGCATTCACAAGATTTCGGGACGTACAGACGGACGGACGGACAAGTGCAACGCTATATGTTCCCACATTGTGGGGGCATAAAAATTTCCACTTTTAAACTTTTGGTATAAAATTGGTCACATGGTACATTAATGCATGTTTCTGGCTAGATGGCTATTTTTGTTTCTAGCCATTAAATGCAGATTTCTTGACTATATTTTTATTATTTTGAACACTCCCTATAAACTATCATAAAAATTGGCATGAGTCTTGAAGAGCGCAGAGCTTTAAAGGGGGCTCCACCGATTTCCAAAAGCCTAAAAACATAAATACATGTCTCCCACGGAACTTAAAATTCTTAAAAAAAACATACTCAGATTTAAACTGAAAATCAACTCTTTTCTTATAATAAGAGTTAAAAGCATTTAAACACTTTTTCTTTTCTAGGCTGTTTACACAATTAAAATGATTACTCTGGAAAAATAGAGTAAGCGAATAATATGAAATTTTGCACACACATTATTGGTCAAGACATATATCAAAAAGTATGCAATTTTTCGATAAAATATATCCAGTCCCTTCATGTCAAAACCCTTCAGTGGAGTCCCTTTAAGAATTATTATGAAAAATAATTCTCTGTTATAAACTCATCTAAAATTAGATTCAAGATCTGAGTGAATTGAGGCTACTCCATATATATTAATATCAATAAAAAAACAACAACAAAAAACACACACACATTTTTTCTCCAAAGAAAACATTATCTTAGCACTTAAAGGGACTCACTCCACTGAGGTTTTTTGACATGATGGCACTGAAAATATTTTTTCCAGATAAATGTACCATTTTATGTAGGTTTAGACCACTAATCTTTGTCATTTGCCGCCTCCTTTTTTCCAGATATTTTTATCGTTCAGTTTTGTACAAAAAATGACCAAATGAAAGCTTTTAAACAAAACTTTTTTTGCTAAGAATAGCATAAAATATAATTTTCAATATTTCAAAGTTATTTCTTAATATCTTTGCATATATTTCTGTTTAAAGCTGCCCCAGCTCATTTATGTAAAGAAATCAAATGTTATGGCTTAGGGCTTTTTAACTCAGTGGAGTCCTTTACACATAATTTTATACTTAATTGTATCATGCTATTGTAAATATTTTTTCCATTTGTAAATAATTTACTTACAATGTAACATGGTAAACCTACTCAGTAATTTTCCCAGCCACAGTGATCAAGACGATTTGATATAGATTTTATGAATTATTAAGACCAACTCCCATATCAAACTGATGTTATTCACATGCACATTGTTACAAAATTTAACAGCTGTTTCAGTAGTAAACAAATGTCTCCATATACAATACATTTTTTTGTAAATGTTTAAACCCAATGTGATGTCATTTCAAACAAAAGTAGTAGTAAAAACTATCGGTCTATATGTTGTATAAGTGTATGTAAAACTAAAACCTTCCTGTTTGTATAAAAAAAACAAACACACAAACAAGCAAAACAAAATCACAAAAAAATAAATAACAAAACCAACAAAACAAAAACTGAAACTATTCAGAATGGACAATCTTTACTAAGCGTATACAAAGTCTGCAACAAAACAAACAAATAGAACTGATCTTTAAAAGATAAACTGATGTAAAAAGATAAAAAACAAAGCGAACTAAAAAAAATAAAAATAAAAAAAAGCCTTGTTTGGTATGCTAAAAATGTGTATACAGCAAAAGTTATCTACGATTAACATCACCGAAAAAAATATACTGACAATACTTACTTGACTTTAACCCAAGCACGGGTCCATGGTGACGAAAAGAACTGTACATGAATCTGAATGCCTTTTTTTGTAATCTTGGAATGTGTGTGATCTTGAGGGCTGTTACACACCAGACTTGGCCAGTAAGGGTGACCGTCAACCTTAGCCCATACAAGGTCACCTGGACTGTAGTCTAGAAAAAGAGTAAAATTAAAAATAGCTAACATTAAAAAGAAATATTTTTCAAACAAGAATATCTGTAACACTAAACGAAAGTCGCCCCCCGACCCCAGCCCCCCCCCTTTAGTTTATAAGAATATTTAAAACTGGTACCTTATATCATATTTATTATGCTCCTATAAAACTTTCTGGAGCATTTACTCACCCCTTTGGGTTCAATTTGGATTCATTCATGAGAGGAAGCTACCAAACCCAGCTTGAACTTTACAAAACTTTGGTGGTTTCTACTCCACATTTTTGAAAAAAAATAAAAAAAGGAACACATAATCGTTCCATTTGTCAAAATTGGCAAAAAAATTTCTTAACTGTCTATATACCTTAAAAGAAAATAGCTTAACGTAATAATTTACTTTTGATCATTATTAATGCACTTTTCATCAACAAATTAGGATTTAAATTAAAGAGGAATGTAAGATTAAATGTTTGTAGAACTCAATAGGGAAAAAACATCTGAAGCCCTTAGAGAGCTCGCCTGAGACCTGAGCCTAAGAGAAAGACATAATTCTTCAATGCTGAAGGCAATGGTCACATTGAGGCAAAGCCTTCAAGACAATAGAGTAACTATTCATGTAACATTAGTATAGGTTAACTTGACAATGCTACATGCAAAACTACCAATGAAAGTATCAAACTACTATTTCTATAACTGTAATAAAATTTCAAAAAATATTAATTTTTCTGTAACACTTACATGATTGACATGCTGAAATCTATTTCTCTAGCACATGTAAGTAAATTAAAAGTTTTGTGTTAGTAAAGAGGAACAATGGCGTATTTGACAATACATTACATGTATGCAGAAAAGAAAGTCAACTGATTACTTACATGTAATGTAATGTACTTAGTTTAGCATTTTGCGTGAAAACAGTAAGTCCTTAATTTATGTCCAAATGCTTTGCTGATCAAAATTCAGTTTTTTAGTAATTTTCATTATAACACTCCGCCATTCAACTATTTTAAAAATACATGCATTTTGCTATTAAAATCTGCAGGAAAAAAACACACAACTAATTAGCAAACAAAGAATAGTATGATTTTGTAATAGAATGACCCTAAAATAAACAAGAGGGCCATGATGGCCCTGATATCGCTAACCTAAATATGAATATTTCCATGACAAGGAACAAGTAATATTGTAAACTACTGGTATGAATGATGCAGAAATAAAATCTTAATTAAACTTAAATCACAGAGTTCATATTTGTATCTGAAATAGTGTATGAGTAAAAACTTAAATGGTTGCTACTGCTAAGGAGAACAACAGTTCCATAAAAATTGAAACTGTTTGCTATACAAAATAAATGGTTCCCTTGGAAGTTCAAGTGCTGCTTAATAATGAAATTCAATGGTTGATTCACTTGTTGCTATGGAAAGTTAATGTTTGCTGGTTGCTATGAAAACTTACAGTTTACTATGAAAAGTCAATGGTTGCTATGAAGTCACTGGTTGCTATGGAAACTAAGCTTTAGCTCTTGTAGATTTAGAGAAGATTTTTTTTTTAATTTTTACTTACCCAGGCAATTTTGACCCGGGGGCTTTAATTTCAACAATATTTGTAAAGACATTGTTTCATACCAAATATCTAAGCTAAAGACTCTGTAGTATAATAGAAGAAGACTTTTTTTTTTTTTTTTATATACATAAAAGGAAAATCAATTTTGCACCAAAATTAGAGTACTAAAAAGTGACATCTTCAACTGTCCTTTCTGTACACATGAACAGTAGCCATACAAATGCAATAGGAGGGGGAATTTTATTTGTTTATTTATTTTATATTGTTTTCTTTCTGGTAGAAAAGGGGAGGAACTCTTGCAACACAAGTTTAAAATACATTGCTGTCTCTTAATATGCGGATCTAAAATATTGATGCGTCGCATGTCAAACTTGTTGGGACACCGGGAGTTACTAAGCTCCCCTTACCTACCTGAGAACGATTTGTAAACAACCTTGCTTTACAGTTAGTGTTACAGGCATAAAATAAAACATTTATTCGGCAGTAAGTTGCAAAAAAAACAAGAGGGCCATGATGGCCCTGAGGTCGCTCACCTGTATATAGGCCCCCCCACCCCCGGGTCAATTTTTACCCAAGGGCTTTTATTTGTTTATTTGAACAGACTTGGTAGACACCCATAAGAAGATGTTTCATGCTAAACATCTAAGTTCTAGCTCATTGGCTTTTTTAAAAGAAGATTTTTAAAGTTTTACTATACACATATAGTTAAAAACAATGACACCCTGGGGCAGGGCCAGTTTTGACCCACCGGGCGTTTATTTTAACAAACTTTGTAGATATTTACTTAAAGATGTTTCATGCTTAATATCTAAACTCTAGCTATTTGGGTTTTTCCAAAGAAGATTTTTAAGTTTTTGCTATAGCACATATAAGGAAAATCAATGACCCCCCCCGGGCGGGGCCAGTTTTGACCCCAGGGCTTTTATTTGAACATACTTGGTAGACACCCATTAGAACATGTTTCATGCTAAATATCTTAGCTCTAGCTCTTTGAGTTCTTTAAAAGAAGATTTTTTAAGTTTTTACTATATGCATATAGGGAAAATCAATGACCCCCTGGGGCGGGGCCAATTTTGACCCCAGGGCTTTTATTTGAACAAACTTGGTAGACACTCATTAGAAGATGTTTCATGCTAAATATCTTAGCTCTAGCTCTTTGGGTTCTTTAAAAGAAGATTTTTTAAGTTTTTACTATATGCATATAGGGAAAATCTATGACCCCTGGGGCGGGGTCAATTTTGACCCCAGGGCTTTTATTTGAACAAACTTGGTAGACATTCACTAGAAGATGTTTCATGCCAAATATCTAAGCTCTAGCTCTTATGGTTCTTTAAAAGAAGATTTTTTAAGTTTTTACTATACGCATATAGGGAAAATCAATGACCCCCGGGGCGGGGCCAATTTTGACCCCAGGGCTTTAATTTGAACAAACTTGGTAGACACTCACTAGAAGATGTTTCATGCTTAATATCTTAGCTCTAGCTCTTTGGGTTCTTTAAAAGAAGATTTTTAAGTATTTACTATATGCATATAGGGAAAATCAATGACCCCCTGGGGCGGGGCCAATTTTGACCCCAGGGCTTTTATTTGAACAAACTTGGTTGACATTCACTAGAAGATGTTTCATGCCAAATATCTAAGCTCTAGCTCTTACGGTTCTTTAAAAGAAGATTTTTTAAGTTTTTACTATGTGCATATAGGGAAAATCAATGACACCCAGGGGCGGGCCAATTTTGACCCCAGGGCTTTTATTTGAACAAACTTGGTAGACTCCCATTAGAACATGTTTCATGCTAAATATCTTAGCTCTAGCTCTTTGGGTTCTTTAAAAGAAGATTTTTTAAGTTTTTACTATATGCATATAGGGAAAATCAATGACCCCCCCCCCCCCGGGGCGGGGCCAATTTTGACCCCAGGGCTTTTATTTGAACAAACTTGGTAGACACTCACTAGAAGATGTTTCATGCCAAATATCTAAGCTCTAGCTCTTATGTTTTTTTAAAAGAAGATATTTAAAGTTTTTTCTTTTGGTTGCCATGGCAACCAGAGTTCTGCATGGAATTAAATTCTTTGAACAATTTTTAAAGGTGACCACCAAAGGAACATTCCTGTGAAGTTTGGATGAAATTGGCTCAGTGGTTTATGAGGAGATGTCATTTAAAGCAAAGTTTACGGACGGACGGACGACGGACGGACGGACGACGGACGGACGGACGACGGACGGACGCTGGACGAAAAGTGATCACAAAAGCTCACCCTGTCACTTTGTGACAGGTGAGCTAAAAAATGATATCCACTGCAGGCACATTCGGGCTGCCATATATTATTATAGTGGGAAATTTCGGCTTTGAGAGGGGAAAAAAATACTAATTTGAGGGGGGAATGGGGCCGAATTTCGTCGAATAATTTGGTGAAAAAAACACTGTGTACATATCTTATATCATTTAGTGTTAGTTTTTTTTTAATTAAACTTAAAAACTGTTGAAAATCGTTGAATAGACTGTTGTGAAATTCTCTACAACTTTTAGTAGCATTGACATAATTTAAACAAATTCTTCATTGTTGTATACCTGCTGCTTGAATTTAGGTTGTAATAATCCTGGGAATGAGTGGGTCATAAATGAGTGGGTCATATTCTTTTTTTCTTTTTCTAAGCAAGATAAAGACTTGTTAAATATGTACAAACCCAAAAATGAATAAATGTTGATAGACACATCAAAAGCTAATATTTGTTTGTTTGTTTGTTTGTTTCATTTTACGCCTTTTTCCAACAGTATAATTTTTTCGCCCAAAAGCCCCATTTCCCAAAAAAATTGGGGGCCCCTTTCGGAAGGTCCCCCCCCCCTTTCCTTTTTTGATTTTTCAGTTAACTGATGATTAAATTCGTTGTTCGGATTGTTCAGCTACCGTTTATAATGATATATAATTTTTGATATTGAAAAACTTAAATATTTATAAAACAGGGTTTTTTTCCAGGATTTTGAGAACATGACCCATACCCATGGAATTGGGAATTTCAGCGGTGTTTTGTTAAAAGTTGGAAAAAATGCATGACTGAAATTTTACAGTGAAGAAGCTCTTATTTTCAAAGATTTAAGAATTTTTATTCAATATTTTTATTTTGTAACTTTCAATTGGGATTTTTTTTCCTGTGGATTGGGAAAATAATATACTATTTTCAATTGAGAATATGACCAGATAACAGCTAAAATAAGCCAAAAAAATCCCTGTAAAATGATAACATTCCTTTTTAAATATCATAGAATTGTTGAATCGTCTCACAGGAAAGGGCCTTAACATTTTTGGGCCAATATTTGCACTGGGGCCAATTCGGTTTTTGGCATAAACATCCTGATTGCCCTCCAATATTTAGGACGTTAGGCATACTGGCTTGTTACAGTTTATGATAAAACCAAGAAGTAAATCTTTCTCAAAGCAAAGCCATATTTATAGGACTACTATACACCTAGCGCCGAAAAACATTCATATCCGTAGCATACTAAGAACTAATAAGAAGTGATAAGAACTACTATCACATAATCAAGCTTCAAACACATTTGGAACCTACAAATTTGAATCTGTTTATGAAAGCCATTTTTATGAATTTGTCCAAGGACTTGTATAAAGAAATTGAATAGAACAGACCATTAAATACATTTAAAAGTTGTGTATATTAAAATAAATAAAGTTATATGGATTAAATTTATTATAGATTTTGTTTGTTATTTAGCAACAATTCTCTAAGACTTCGCGAAAACAGATGTCAAATTATTTTCATTAGTTTTCTGTTCGAGTTTATGTCGTTGATATTTAATATTATTCTCTGAATGAAAATAAACATTTATTTAATACCTGCTAAACTGAAGAACAGTAAACTTTTATTGAAAACTTATGAGAATGATCTTTCTTCTGCTCCTTTATCCACTTTATTTTCACAATATTTGAAAATTTACATGCGCACCGCTTTAAAAGTTTTCGAACGAAGCGGATACATGAATTAAACCATTAAACATCGGCTTTAAAAAAGAAGAGATTACATGGAATAGGTCTTTCAATTACATGTTGGTTTTAATAATTAATTTGTGTCATTGAATTTAGGTAACTTTTGTTTTATATTTATGTTTATATGATTTAAACGATTTGATACACAAACTATTCGAACCTTTTACGATTCGCCCCATCAATTTCCCAATTTGTTTTTCTTACTTTGGCAATAAGAACTACTTTGACTTTCCTTACAAAAATAAGGAAAAAAATTAATTTCTCCTTTTACTACTTTTCACAATATGTATGATGATAAAATATGATATAATTTCTTAGTTCCATGATAATTATTATAGACAAAGACTTATGTTTCGGTGTCTATTCTAGAAATTTAAAAATATGGGCGGAAATCCCACCCAGGCCCTGATTAAAAAGCAATAGGGGGGATATTTTAAAACAAGGGGTGCCAATACAAAGTGTAATCATGTAAAATTAAATGTTGTTTATATCAACATATCAATATCCAATATATTTATTGGACTAG
Source organism: Ruditapes philippinarum (assembly GCF_026571515.1). Classification (NCBI taxonomy): domain Eukaryota; kingdom Metazoa; phylum Mollusca; class Bivalvia; order Venerida; family Veneridae; genus Ruditapes; species Ruditapes philippinarum. The sequence goes on along the minus strand of NW_026866211.1, from coordinate 168,864 downwards.
CCAAGTCTGGTCTTTTTTCCAAAAAAATACACGGATTGACAGTTTCCAAACTAGCAGACGACAGGCTATTCTTAATATGAAATTAGGCAAAGCCTATAAACGGGGAAGTCGTTAAAAAAATCCTTTCATTCTTTCCGTTCTTTGACTTCCCCGTATTAGTACAATTGAGAGTAAAGATAACCGATTGCGTATCTTACTGTATAAAACCTATGTAAAATGGTCTGTCTTGTTGTAGCTTTAAAAGGTTTAACCGTAAATTTGTCAAACAATGTGTTGAAATATATACTTGGACGAAGCTAAGCTCTTAAGCTTTAATTGGTGTAATAAATTTAAAAACCGGACATTAAATCGCCCCAAACTGGCGGTTTAAAAACGGCTAAATTTGCATTGTTCAAGCATTAGAGATATCGATTTTACTTGAAGATAAGGGAAAGAACTTGTGTTTTTCACTCGATATACCTTGTTGTTTTAGCATTAGAGATATCAATTTTACTCGAAGATAAGGGAAACAAATTGTGTTTTTTCACTCAATATACCTCGTTTATTTACGTAGTTCATATAGAGACCGTCAATGGGTGTATTGGAAGGCAGTTTAAGATTGTTTTTTGTTTGTTTGTTGTTTTTTTTTTAAGAACCAGTTTGCGATCTTCATTTCTGTTGTTAAGTTAAAGATGACATTTTCTGAATGTTTTACAGAAAAGGAGATAGAGAACCATTTATGAAAACTTGAAAATGAACCTTGAACCATCTTTACACCAGGCTTTGAAAGGAGGTAAAAATAATTATCTTAATACATGAGTTTAATCCATATAATGAATCTAACTAAATTATTATTATTTCAACATTAACAGTGCTTTGCATGATACCTGCTTAACTTTGTTTCTAGTCTTACCTTACTGACTTATATTCTGATTATTTTCATTTCCTTGCATTTCAAGATATTTGTTCTTGAAAGTTTGTAAGGTGATAAGTTTAGGGAGTTAAAGAATTTATTACTAAGAAACTAATATAATGTCCAAATGAATTTTTTGAGCCTATGTTTGGGGATAGGTGTTGCCAACCAAATTATGATATCTGTTATTCTATGATATTGAGATTATTCACCGAGACAATTTTAATCCTGGACCCCACTCTTTGGGGAATAATGGGGACTTTGTATTTTGATTCCCCTCCCCCCACTGGTAAAGGTCCTGCCCTTCAGAGACAATCAGATTTAACTCTTCACTATATCCCTCCCAAACTGATTGAATTTGTCATACATGTACATTCATAGTCATTCGTACAGTACACCTTTGCCCTGGCATGTACAAAAGTTATCAGTTCTTTGCCAAAGTGAAGGCAACTTGGTACTGGTTAACTGCATGACATTATGCCCAGGAATGATGCTGTAGCTGAACTGACCTCTGTTGATTTCACCATGGCTTAATTACCACAATGATCCAGATGGTAAACTACCAACACCACCACAGTACAATAACAGATTTAATGTAACAGTACAATGATATATTTAATGTAAACAGTACAATGATAGATTTAATGTAAACAGTAAAATGATAAATTTTATGTAAACAGTACAGTGAAAGATTTAATGTAAACAGTACAATAATAAATTTAATGTAAACAGTACAATAATAAATTTCATGTAAACAGTACAATGATAGATTAAATGTGAACAGTACAGTGATAAATATATGTTAACAGTAAAATGATAAATTTAATGTAAACAGTACAGTACAGTGAAAGATTTAATGTGAACAGTACAATGATTAATTAACTGTAAACAGTACAATGATAAATTAAATGTAAACAGTACAATGATAGATTTAATGTAAACAGTACAATGATAGATTTAATGTAAACAGTACAATGATATATTTAATGTAAATAATAAGATGATCAAAATTTAATGTAAACACTAAACAGTACAGCACAATGATAGATTTAATGTAAAAAACAGTACAATGATACATTTAATGTATACAGTACAATTATAGATTAAATGTAAATAGTTCAATGATAGATTTAATGTGAACAGTACAATGATAAGTTTAATATAAACTGTGAGTACAATGACAAATTAAATGTAAACTGTTAGTACAGTACAATAATAGATTTAATGTAAACAGTACAATAATAAATTTAATGTAAACAGTTCAATGATAGATTTAATGTGAACAGTACAATGATAAATTTAATGTTAAAAGTACAATGATAAATTTAATGTATACAGTACGATAATAAATTTAATGTAAACAATACAATGATAAATTAAATGTAAACAGTTCAATGATAGATTTAATGTGAACAGTACAATGATAAAATTCAATGTAAACAGTACAATGATAAAATTCAATGTTAACAGTACAGTATAATGATAAATTGAATGTAAACAGTATAATGATAAATTAAATGTAAACTGTACAGTACAATAAAAAATTACGTTTAAACAGTACAAAAAAATATAAAATCTAATGTAAACTGTAATAAAAATCTAATGTAAACTGTTCAATGATAAATTCATTGTAAACAGTACAGTACAATTATATTTAATGTAAATAGTACAATGATAAATTTAATGTATACAGTACAATGATAGATTTAATGTTACCTGTACAATGAATGACAGATCTATATTATGACAGGCTGGTGAAAATGCCCTATCGGGCTTATGAGATAGAAAATCATATTTCTGGAAAAATAATAAGATAAGATATTTCTTTTAAACATTGTTTGTTTATTTGGCATAATATATAACAGAAACAGAAAGAAAATTATTTGGTTACTGTCACTTTTGTGAGAATTACTTTCTCTTTTTCATGTTTATGTGACACATAATTTTTGAAGTCCCAGAAGTGTGTCCAACAACTTCATTCTGCTCAAAATTATTGCGCCAGTACCTTTATTCTTTATGTTTTGATTTAATATTCTGTTTCTGGCATAAATACTTTGACATTTTTTTGACACTGAACAATATACTTTGAAGTTTTCTTTGAAAGCTGAATGAAATGCATGCTGACAGGTGTTGGCGCAATGAATTAGAGCATAAAGAAGTTATTTAACCTATTTTGTTTTATATTTTGTATATGTAACATATTTTTCAATTATTTAAAAAATTATGTGTTATTTAAACATGAAAAAAGGGAGATAATTCTCACAAAAGTGACAGTAACCAAATTTTTTTCTTTCTGTTTATGTAAATAAACAAACAAAGTTTAAAAGGAAAACTCTTTATTATATTTTGAGAAATATGATTTTTTATGTCATAAGCCAGATCGGCATTAAATTTCACCAGCCTGTTATAATGCAAAGGGTAAAATGATATCATAAAATGATGGATTTAATGTAAGTGGTGAAATGATAGATTTAATGTTAACAGTATAATGATAGATTTAATGTAAATTGTATAATGATAGATTTAATGTATACATGTATTGTGTAAAGATAGATTTAAAGTAAAGGATGGAATCATAGATTTATAATGTAAATTATAAAAATGATATATTTAATGTAATTAATACAATGGTGATTATGTACATACTCATAATAAAGCTTCTTTATCAAGAATGTGGAATAAAAAATAACTTTATAAATAATTTTTTTAATAGAATGTAAACTTTCATATTTTTGTTTTATTTTAACATTAACAGTTACACAAAAATTGAGAATGTTTTTCTAAAATATTGATGTGCTGGTACACATGAAATGATGAACTTAAATTTTACCAGCAGTCTTACAGCACAGTTTAAAATAATGTGTTTTGGATGAATAGAGAACAATAATCAGATGGCATGAATGAAACATTTGTGATTGTCTAGACATAAACACCAGATGGTACTGGGACTTTAATTGAGTTTTACAAATTTTCTTGGAAGTTTATGGAACAGCTGATGACATTTTGTTACATGTTACATTGTATTACTTTTTAATTGTTAATAGTATCAGAATTTGTTTAATCCTAACCTCAGTGCCTGTGGCAACTGGTATCAACAATGTAATCAGTGCAGTTACTGTATCGACTGATCTTGGTATGCACTATTCATACATGCAGTAAAATTTTAAAATTTTCAATAAAAATGATAATGGTTTTGTCTCGCTTGAACAATGCACAATTACATTTAAGATTATGATTTAGCATGGTAACAGTTTTAATTGTTTTATGCATGCATTATCAAAGTTCCAATCTTTCTCAGAAATTTATAACATGATATTCCAAGAAAATGAATATAAGTGCATATAAATCAATTAAAATAAGTTTTGAGTGGCTGCTAGAGAGTTCTGTTACTAAACAATTTTAACTGACTTTGTGAGTATTCAGTGATTTTTTGACTAGAATTTTTTTTTTAATATACCATGCTGATGAGAACATTCTAATGTTAGGTGCCTTATTAACCTAATGACCATATAAAAGGGAGTGTTGGCCTTATGGTTAAGTTGACTGCCTCTCAACCCTGGGACAGGGACTGTTCGGTCTAGCCCTGCTTGGGTCTGATGATAACCATGTTTGTTCATATGATACCAGTAGTATGTACCGGTTGGTTCCAGGAAGCGAACATAAATATAGAATATTGAATAAAAATTTATATAATCTTTGAAAATAAGAGCTCCTAGATTCACTGTTATAGTGATAAAAATGTTGAAGATGCCATCCAAGATAGTGATTGTTTGCATTCATGTAATCACTGCAAAATTTCAGTCATGTGCATTTTTTCCCAATGTCTAACAAAACATGGCTGAAATTCACAATATTCCATGGGTATGGGTCATGTTCCCAAAATCTTGAGAAAAAAAAACCTGTATCTCATCTATATGAGCCGTGTCACGACAAAACCAACATAATGGGTTTGCGACCAGCATGGATCCAGACCAGCCTGCGCGTCCGTGCAGTCTGATCAGGATCCATGCTGTTCGCTTACCAACTCTATTACAAGTAGAGAAACTGATAGGGAACTGCATGGATCCTGATCAGACTTCACGGATTTGCAGGCTGGTCTGGATCCATGCTGGTCGCAAACGCACTTATAATGTTGGTTTTGTCATGACACGGCTCATATAATGATGGTGAAGCACCAGAGCTGCATCAGTACTAAGGGTGTAGTACTTAAGTACCAGTACCAGTACTTGGCAAATTATGCATTACCATTACCAGTACCAGTACTAGATTTTAGCTTGGTACTGCAGTACCAGTACTTTTTTTGGTGAAGTAATTAAGTATCAGTACCATTACTTTTATATTATATTCATCAAAATTTGAATAAATACACAGTGTCAAACAAATAATTGCAAATACTATTCAGCAAAGAAATAAAATTATAATTTTTTTTTAAAGTTAACATAACATTTTTACAACTTTATACTTTTAACATATTTTTTACCAACACTATTTACAACATATATATTTATGTCATATCTTATTGTTTAGTAACCAGTCAACTGTAATACAATGCAATCATCTTTCATTTAAAACACAACAGTCTTTTGTTGCCTTTCACACCTTCACACCTCTGTTCAATTTATACAACAGTAAATAACAACTTTTTATGGTGCTAACAACATCACTTGAAGTAGGATTATATAGAATAGAAGCAATAAATTAGTGATTATTTTGCTCTTTTACCAGTAAATACAAAGTAATAAAATATTTTTATAAGGATATTTTAGGGTAAAGAGTTATTGAGTCTGTTTATCTCAATTTAATTTTTACTTAATGTGACATTATGCTCATATTTTCATAGTCAAGATGAGCTGAACTGACTTTATATTTCAAAAGATTGGCTGTTAAAAGGGTGTTTGACCAACGGTTTATATATGAAAATGTTTAGGATAAAATTTAAAATCTGCCTCAAATATAAAAAGACTGCCCGACTCTTTTTATCAACTGAACGTTACAGGTAAATTCTAATTGATCTTTATAGAAATTTCGTTTGGATCCGGGGATTATTTATTGTTTTTTGTGAAGTAAATTTTTAAATTAAAAGAAAATATGGCAATTTAAAAGCTTACTTTGACTGTCACCTGGTTACTCACTATATACCCTTGAATGGGCATTATGTCACTTTAAAAGTCTTTGGTGCTTTTATGTTAACATTTGAAGGAATATTGCAGCAAATTATCTATAGATTTGATAACTTACTTTTTCACAAAAGTAAAATAATGTAATTTACAGCTTTATTTTATGAGAAAAATTGATACTAATTTTATCAAAATCAGAAGTACTGCCTAGTAATGCAGTAGCAGTACCACTTTTTAAGACAGTAATGCAGTACCAGTACCAGTAGTAGCAAAATTTTGTAAGAGTAACTCAGTATCAGTACCAGTACTCGCAAAATCGCTGCAGTACGTACTGCAGTACCAGTACCAGTAATGCAGCTCTGACCACTACACGCCATAGAAGAGACTTCTTAGTATGCAATGCCTTATACAAGCTAATACCTGGTGTTCATGAGATGAAATGAATTACAAATAATCAGTAGGACATATATTTTATTCTATATTTGACCATTTTGCATCAAAACTGTTGTGACAGTACCAATAATCATGCCACAAGATGCTTTGTAATTTGATCATGTTGATAATAAATTGAATCTTTATGTATTTTACTATATTTATGTTTTATCTTTCCATAATAGAATGTTATGCTCAAGACCATAATGTATTATTTCATTGGTTTTAAACAGTGTGATATACATGTATGTTCTTATTTCATTGATTGATTAATATTTCACAGTTAAATTTAATATACAAATGTAACATTTTTTTAATGCAAAATCTGTGCTTTAAGATAACTCACCTTTAGAGAACATGTTTCATGTCTGGTGTTTCAATATTTAACAGTAATTTCTATAGAGCATCTGTTTCAAGAAAGTTTTTGTTTTTATTTTCCATTAAAGCATAGCATTACTTGAAAAAATTATTGAGGAAACATATGGCCTTTTCATCATTTTACATGTATACATTCAGGTATTGCACCTCTTCAAGAGCACCTGTTACAAGGTAGTATTGTTGATACGTCCAAGGATTATCTTATCAACAGACTGAGAGGTCTGTGTGACAATGCTGATTCTCCTCCAGAAACATTCCTAGACCATGAAATGGTCTTCCATATGAGTAAGTACAAATTTAAATCTTAGTATAGCCATAGCCCTTAATGTGCTGTAACTGACAGAAATCAGTCTTTGCCAGAAGTGACAGAAGTCAGCCTTTGCCGGAAGCACAGGAAATCAGTCTTTCGATATTGAAATGCCTTAAAGTTGAAATTGACTGCTCTAAACTCAATTTTACTAAATTTAGACGTAGATTCCAGATTTGTTTTGATTTTTAAGTGACACATTCTTCTCATGATACAATATAAGGACATTTAGACAATGTAAGGACACTTACACAATGTAAGGGAAATATAGGGACACTTATGCAATGTAAGGACATTAACACAATGTGAAGACACTTACACAGTGTGAGGACACTGATTTCAAAAAGGAACCATCTTGTTGACTTTCTGCACCAGTTTACTGAGACACATCTATATTCTATTCTGGGTTTTAAACAAGCTGTCATCTTGAATTGATTGTGATGATTTGAATATCGAATAGATGCACAAACAGTATCAACAAACAATATTCTCAAAGAATTAACTTTTTTACTTTTATAATTATTTGACAATGTAGATAACTTGATTTGTTTTTTTTTTCCTAGAGGGTAATCAGCAACAACAGCCTGTAACAGTACATCTCCGTCATTCTTTAATGGAAACTGAATGTTGGTAAGTTCCACTTTGATGTCTCCTGATATTGTAATAATTTAATCACCATAAACTTTAAATATATACACACACTAGTACCTGAAATAGAATTCCTGGAGGAAATTAGGAAAATTCGATTAAGTTGTTTGAAATAGGGTTAACTTTATTTGGTATGTTATAAAAAAAATTCTTGGGTAAAAACATTGTCCTGATATCATGGATACATGTCAGTTCTACTTTTGCCTTGATGATCTTTTTTTCCCATATATACATGTACATGTATTCGTACAAACCCCTTCTTTTTAAAGCCTTGTTTGTGACCAGAGGATCGGAGTTAGAGAATGATAAACACCTAGTTAAGATTAATTGATGATATTGAAATATAATTTGAGCCGCGTCACGACAAAACCAACATAGTGCGTTTGTGACCAGCATGGATCTTGACCAGCCTGCTCATCCCTGCAGTCTGATCAGGATCCATGCTGTTCACTTACAAACCTTATTACAAGTAGAAAAACTGATAGTGAACAGCATGGATCCTGATCAGACTGCGTGGATGGGCAGACTGGTCTGGATCCATGCTGGTCGCAAACACATAGCGTTGGTTTTGTCCTGACACGACTCAATTTTATGTTACAGGCATTTATGATATGCTGACAGTGGTTATTCTGACTTAATTAGGAAGAGGCTTTAGCCTCTTCATTTTGGGAAGAATTGTTGTTGAAATTGCATAATTGGGAGGTAGAAAAGCTGGTGTATGAAAAACTGCATGATTTTATAGAAAATTTCTATTTGGAGAGGCCTTTTATAGGCCTCTATCATACAAGGTGAAAAATCACTGGCTGGTATTACTATTATGAATAATGTTGATATAATATTTGTGTTATAGGCATTTACGGTATGTGGGTAATGCTGAGATGGGAGATAAAAGTCGTCATGCTTTGTGTCGGTCTTGTGTTGACATGGGAGTGTCGGAGTCCATAGTTAAATACCTCAATGAAATAGGCTTTAAGTAAGTACACTGTACCTTTCATATGTAGCTATCAATTTTTGTGTGCGTTGTTGTAGTAAAATACACTGTTCCAGTTCAAATGCACAGGAATATAATCACGAAGAAAGTCCTGCGTGATTAATAATGAAGCCTTTGAATGATACTCAACCGTGCATTTTAATAATACAATGCCAAATTATATCTATTTTCATTCTAAAATGCCATTAAAAAAAGAGTTATGTTGAACTACATTGAGCAGAGAAGAAGTCTGGTGTCATTTAGTTTATTAACATCACATCTAATGTCATATGACATATAAGCATTCTATTTTTAATGCGGTGCATATCATCACCTTAGTGCAGAAATGGGTTAACTGACATTAAGTTGTTTAAGGAGTTAACCAATAACTGCACTAAGTGATGATATATTTAGAAATAATATATCCCAAACAGTGGCTTTATTGCTTAATAAAATCACTGTTTGGAGTAGAATATAATAATGCGCATCCGCATGACAAACAGTGATGTTATCCAGCGATAAAATAACTGATTTGGATATATCATTTCGATTCTAACAGGACATCAAGAAATAAATGCTGCCATACCTGATATCCAGCTTAATAGCGCCTGATTAATTTCCGTACTTATTTTCAGCGTGTTGCATTTTTAATGGTTATGTCACATGTCTAATGGTTACGTCACATGTCTAAATATAGAATGTCAGCAGTGATTTTATTGCATAATAACACACACTTTCCCTCCTTCTATGTTCAATAGGGAAAAATGCTGGCCATTTTAGAATGTATACGTAATTATGCACTAAACTGCCTTGTGTGTTTCACAGTTGAAAAACATGAAGTATACTAGACTGTACATTTTATTCAAGTGACCCATAAATGATTTTAAGAGAACCTTAATGAGCATAATAGGTAACTTGTGTCGTTGTTATTTACAAATAAGGTATCTCTATACATGTGCTGTTACTAATTTAAAGCCAAATCTTTCAATTAATCTTTTTGAGACTTTTACCATAACAAAAAACAGGTTACAGGCTAAGTATAAAGTCACACACAAATAAGTTTAGGTTAAACTATATGAAAAAAATATTTATGCCCTTGAGTTTACAAATTTTGAGAAATTTAATGAAACCAATTTTTATTTCCTCTTTATTACCACACAAGCCAAGTTTTAAAGATAGGTCTTTTAGCAAGGTTGGAGCAAACTCTTGTTAGAGTATTAGTGTGATAATGAATATATTGTTTCAACTTACTAATTCTTACTTGCATATTTCCTCTTTATGAATCAGTGTGGTGTACTAATAAAGGTGTTATTTCATTCCAGAATGGACTTTGAGTTTGTAGCTAAAGGATACTTCTTCCATAAAGGCAGAATGAAAGTGACTGTGTCCAAGTTATTTAAGGTAAACTCATTTCATTTCATACAAATGATATGTAGGACATTATCTGAGTATTTATCAGCATTATAACATGGTGTATGCACAAGGGTTTTGCTTTGATTTGAGTTCGGATCATACCGAAAACTAGTATACTAGAAAAAAAAATAACATCTGAAACTACATGTATATTACTTCCTATATTTAAAGAACAGTATTGTGTTGTTTTCTTAATTTTCTTCAGAGAAGAATAAATTATCAATTTGTTCTTAAATAATAATTATGCTTGCATATACATAAACAGAGAAGAGAGCACAAATAAAGATATAAAATCACACGTACCTGCTCCATTGTTGCCAAGTTTTCTTAAAAGTATGACTCGAGGCTCCGTATAAAGATAGCTCTTTATATAAATATAAAAAATAGCTCCTTAGTAATTTCATTATGAACACATGATTGTCACATGACATCCTACTCCCAGGTGAAAAGCTAAACAAAACAAGTTTTCTTTTATACAAATGATATATATTCTGTGGAATTACAGAAACAGACTTATACTTTTGTTCAAGAATGTCTTTTTCATGCACCAGTCCTATTTTTGTGCATTAACATTTCAGAAGCCCTCAGACTTTATATTTGTCCTTGTACATCTGCTAATGTTGATGCACTTAAAATTAATTAATATTAAAATGATTTTATGTACTCAAATCAAGCTAAAACGACATTTTTCTAAAATCTCAGCATGAATTTCTGTATAAATTCTATATATTTTGGGTTTAAAGCATAAAAATATCTATATATCATATGTTGAACAAAATTTAGAAGCGGACAAAATCGCAGAGTAGTTTAAAAACAAGTTATGTTGCCTGAACAAACCGTGGAAGTTACAATAACATATTGTGAATATTACATGATTAAAACAAGTCTAATCAATTCATTTGACATGTTCATTAACATTTCCAGAGTTCACTGTGACAACTTTTGTAAACTTTTAAGGCTCTTGAACCTGACCCACGCAGGTCAGGTTAAGAAACCGACATTTTATTCTTTATAAGAAGAAAAGTTTTGCTCCTGTGACTGCCTAGTGTATTTATTTTGAGGACATTTTAAGAATAATGAATGAAAAATTTAAAAAGAAGAAATGAAAATTTTGCCTGTGTCTCCCTTTAAACAGTTTTAGCCCTCTGTTGTCACATACTATTCCACTCCATAACAGCTTGCTGTCATTTTTCAAATCCATTAAATATAATTCTCTGATATTCTCTATATTTGTTTGTTTTGTTTAGATGAACCAACCAGGGGATGTTAATAACTTGGAGCCTATTACACTGTCGTGTCTCGTTGAACTGAGTGTTGTGGCTCCGACAGGACAAGAGCAGATCGGTGAAGATATGAAAAACTTTGCAGAACAGTTGAAGCCGTATCCTTTATAACATTTAAATATATCTTGGATTTAAAGTGAAATTATGCTAATTTTTGCATTGTCAATATGACGAGAATGATTAGGATAAAATATAAATCTGCTTAAAATATAAAAAGACTGTCAAACTCTGTTCATAATTTCAACATTACAGGTGAATTCCAATGGGTATTTGCAGAGTTTTCCTTAGGCCACAGGATTTATTTATCGTTTGCACGAAATGAATTATAAGGGTTATGGCAAAATGTAAATTTTTTTTGACTTTTGCGTGTTCACTCAACATTTACCCTTGGATGGGCATAATGTCACTTTTATAGTTTTAGTGTTAACATTTAATGAATTCACTAACAACCCATTTAAGGACGTTTTCGGGAGTTTTCACATAGACTTATAGGCAAAATTAAAACTGTTCTATAGAATTTCTTTGAACTTGGCATGTTGATAGAATATGATAACAGAAACATTTTAAGCTAACAATAAATTGTGGTCACCGTTCTCGTTTTTGAGTTATCTGCACTTGAATCAGAATTTTCTACTTATTTGAGGTCAATTAATGGGCAGATAACTTATAAAGACATAAATGAATTCTTGTGTTTACTTCTGGAAAATGTTTTTTATGCCCCCACCATATAATGGCAGGAGCATATAGTGTTATTATGCCCCCGCCATATAATGGCAGGGGCATATAATGTTACCCTGTTCCGTCATTCCGTCCTTCCGTCATCATCAGTTTCCGTTCATTATCTTAATAACCGTTGCACATATTGAACTCAAATTTGACATATGAATATGTCATGAAAAAATACAGGTCAAGTTCGAAATTGGTCATGGTTCGATGATTTTTGGCAGAGTTATGCCCCTTTTACTTTGAAAATAATATGAAATTTTCAGTTTCCGTTCATTATCTCCCCAACGGTACCACACATTCAACACAAACTTACCATATGGATATGTCATGAGAAAATACAGGTCAAGGTCAAATTTGGTCATGGTTTTTTTGATGATTTTTCTGATGGCAGAGTTATGCCCCTTTTACTTTGAAAATAATATGAAATTTTCAGTTTCCGTTTATTATCTCCCCAACAGTATTACACATTCAACTCAAATTTGACATATGGATACGTCAAAGGAATGCGCAGGTCAAGTTCAAATTTGGTCATGGTTCGATGATTTTTGGCAGAGTTATGCCCCTTTCACTTTAAAAATAATATGAAATTTTCAGTTTCCGTTTATTACCTCCCCAACAGTATTACACATTCAACTCAAATTTGACATATGGATATGTTTTTGGAATGCCCAGGCCAAGTTCGAATTTGGTCATGGTTCAATGATTTTTGGCAGAGTAATGCCCCTTTCACTTTGAAAATGATATGAAATTTAAAGTTTCTGTTCATTATCAACCCAACAGTATTACATATTCAACTCAAAATTGACATATGGATATGTCAAAGGAAGCGCAGATCAAGTTGGAATTTGGTCATGGTTCGATGATTTTTTGGCAGAGTAATGTCCCTTTTACTTTGAAAATAATATAGATACATCTTAGGAATAAGCAGTTTAAGTTTGAATTTGGTCGTGGTTCAATGATTTTGGACAAACTTACCGGTATCTTTCCTGAATGTTAGAAAAATTTTGAACTTTCAGTTTCAGCACTCATACTTTTGTGGAAATGTAAATAGCCATTATTTTGGCTACAAATATGCAATATGCTATTTTCAAAAGGTTAAGACTGAATAATTTCAGTGCCTTGAACATTGTATAAAAATGGTTTGTGTTAACATTGAAAAGTTTTAAGTGCTTTGAACCTAGAATGAAAAAAATAATTTGTGCAAACAAATTTGGAACTAAATATTATAACATTTGGCTGCATGCGGGGGCATCCGTGGCATGATGACACATTTCTAGTCTTTTTATTGTTGAATACAAAACATAATTACATGCAATTCGTAATATTGTTTCTGTTAATTTTTGTCAATGAAAATAAAGGTAAAAATAGGCGAATTTTTAAGAAAAAATGCACAGGTTAAGAGAAGAAGTGGGGAAAAAACTATCCACTCTAAGTTTGTTGTTGAAATTTTGCATATTGAATAGAAGAAGGTAGGCTTCATGAAAATAAGAAAAAGAAAATGTATTGGGTCACTTCATTGTAAATAATCTGCCCTTGAATTTAACAAAAAAGTCCAATTCAAGGGCAGATATCTCGAAAATGAGAACAGTGACCTCAATTTTTTATATGTTTCTGTTATCATATTCTTATAACATGCCAAGTTTAAAGAAATTCTATTGAACAGTTTTAATTTTGCCTATATGTCTATATGAAAACTCCGGAAAACGTCTTTAAGAAAACTTATGCCTCCAGATCTACCAGACAAAATGTTATGGTCACAGTACTACCCATAACTCCATGTCAGACACACGTTATTACTGCTTGTCTGAGTTTTGGTAAAAGATACCTGTCCTATGCTGTTAATAAAGACTAAAATGTAATTGATGTTTGAATATATAGATTGTCCAGGTCTTTTATGTTTTCGATTCCTTAACAAGGAATGACAAGTTACTGATCAGATTTTCATGGTAATATACATTGTGTATGTTCTTTAAAATGTTTGTTTGTAATGAATTGACTGACACTGTGTAGGTCACATAGCGACTTCAAAGCTGTACAAACTGTGGAAGATATCAGTGAATTATTTTAAGCAGCTTGAGTGAGCATTCAAGTTGGAACTATAGATCTGTAAACTTGCCAGATATCTTCCTTTCAAGAAGGAATGTAACCCCCTTTGTGAAATTCAAACCGTCAGAGACTTATATGAATTAATTAATTTAAGCGACAAAGGTTAATAATAAATATTACTATTGAACCACAGGTGCTTGTCCAGTCTTGGGGACTAAAAAATGAGGCATTTCAAACGATATTATATTTTTAATATCATACAAATACACCACTGAATACAGATAACAGAGAAAAGGCAAAGTTGTACTTCGATTTAATTGTCTTGAGCAAGTTGCTTGGTTACTATAGAATGTCTGGTTTGATCCCTTTTTAGCTCAACTTTTCATTCTTCGAAAAAAAAAGTTATTATTATAGTCATGGAGGCATTCCCGTACCTGTTGCCATTGCCTGGCATGTTGCCGTTACCATCTGCAAACCTTAACTTTGATCATAACTTTTTCATTTCATGATATATTGTATTCATATTTGGCCACAACAACTCTTGTTTTATGTTGTAACAAAGTGATTCCTTAATAATAACCTAGTCTTGTACAGCTGGAAAAGGTGGACCATAGAAAGTTACAGACAGGTACTTGATGGGATGTTACAGTGTTGCTATGGAAACATATGTTGATGTTAGGATGAGAAGAAATTTACTGTGCTAGGATGCTATGTCATGGATTATAACAGTGTCACTATAGGAACACATAATGATGGTAGAAGTGATAGAAGTGTAACAGTGTTATACATGTATTATGAAAATATTTTAAATAACAATATTTTAACAGAATGGAATGCAACATCAGTTCCATGGAAACATGTTTGGAATGGAATGAAATGATAATGGAAAAAAAAACTATGCATCTTTGTTGCTTTGAAGTTGTAATAATGCAAATATGAGTATGTAAGTGTACAGTTGTTATAGGCTGGTCTCTGTTAGTACTGTGGTACTTAATTTGTTGCTTGACTTTATATGAGTATATGGAGAACTTTCTACTCACCCTGAGTATGTGTCAAGATTTCTTTATTTGTTTAAGTATCTACATCAAATTCAAATATATGTTCCTTATCATCAGCCACATTATATGTCACACGGTTCTTATTTCTGGCACCAATCTTTTCTTGAACATAGAATTTTTCTTATTATCTTGTCACTGTAGTTCTTGACCTCAGGTTTCAAATATTTTTTCATTACAGTATAGAAATTGTCCTCAGGTTTCAAATATTTTTTCATTACAGTATAGAAATTTCTATTTCATTTTAATTGACATGGTCACATGCTTGTTATGTGATGTAAAAATGTTAAACATTTAAGTGCTTTTTTGATACTTGATCATATTTTAGCTGTGTTGTCACTTTTGCCAAGTGGCATAAGGGAACATTCAACAGTATTGCCAATATTTTTTTAGCTTACAATATTTGTTAAGTATAAAGTTAAACTGTAATATAATTTGATGTCAATGAAACCTGTTCTTGGTGGATTATGAGATCTTTCTTCTATTGTCATGTACATGGTTAACATATGTAATAGTATGGAAAGAAGAATTGTGTAAGTGAACAATGTTACATGTATCTTTAATATATTGTGAATAAATGTTCAAAAAACACCAATCATGTTTACAATTTAAAAGCCAGGTATTTATATCTGTACGTGATGTTTTCAGTTAAGAACATACCCATTTTTCATAAGTATGAAATCTTTTTAACCCTTTTCCTGCTGGCTGTGACAAAGTTTTCCCATGCAACTGGTGCAGACCAAGATCAGCATGCACATCTGTACTGTCTGATCATGGCCTGCACTATTCCCTATTCAGACTGTGCTGTAAACTCTGCTTTTAACGGCCCTGGGGAACTGCCGGATTTATTGGAATATTTTTATATCCTGATATTATTATATCTGAGAGGCAATCAATTGGAAAACAATACTAAGGACCGCGGCAACAGCATTGTCATGAGCAGTTTATTGTTATGTGATATCGTTAATTAAAGGTGGAGTTTACTGTATTTATTTTGAATTTTTTTCTAAAAATGATGAATGGTTTTGAAAAAGCTTCGAAATCACTGGTTTGATCCTCGGATGAGACGAGATTCCTCTGTGGCCATTGATTTATACATCAAGATTGTCATGTGTCTCTCAGTGCTGATTCTTATATCATGTAGGATTAGTATTTGGTCATTTGAATAGGAGCAACCACCGAGATATTACTAAAAGTGTGTTGAGAATGATGTAAAAACCAAACAAAACATTCAGAAAGATATTTAAATGTAAAGGTGACTAAGATGAAATGGGAAACAACTCTTGACATATGACTGCTAGTAATATTCATGACTTTTCTCCCTTTCCTTAAAATAATAGAATAGTCAAATTGTATTGAAATTATGATCATCAAAATTAATCCCAATTAACCCAATACCTTAATATTTCTGCATTGTAAATATGGAGAGAAAAAAATTTTTTAACATGCATTTACCTGTACCTATTGTGGAAAAGTCATTTGCATCTAGAATTCATAGGCAAGTTGTATTCCACATTTTTAAAACGAACAAAAATCAGTATTTTCATTTTTGTGGTTATGTCTTGTTTAAAATAGCAGATACTAGCGCATAAAATTGTTGCCCCCATAACTTACCCTTCTTAGGTCTACAGTTACCCTTCTTAGGTCTTCAATTTAAACAATCAAAATTTGATACAGAAATTTACCAAAAAGACTGATAATACATTAAGGCATTTTACATATGTCTTATTCATCAAGGTCCCTAACTTATTGTTTTTTTATTTACTTTGACTTTATAATGAGCCGCGTCACGACAAAACCAACATAATGGGTTTGCGACCAGCATGGATCCAGACCAGCCTGCGCATCCACGCAGTCTGATCAGGATCCATGCTGTTCGCTATCAGTTTTGCTACTTTTAATAGGGTTGGTAAGCGAACAGCATGGATCCTTATCAGACTGCTCGGATGCGCAGGCTGGTCTGGATCCATGATGGTCGCAAACGCATTGTGTTGGTTTTGTCGTGACTTGGCTCATATGTATTTTATGATTTTCTGCTAAACTTTGTAATCATATTATGCAGAACTAATTAAATCCTTCTAACATGAAAATTATTTTCTTTTGCTGAGGACAGTTTTGAAAATTTACCGGGTTCCAGGTTACGTCTATCAGTGACAGAAGCGCTTTATGATTAAAATACTGACCTCTACTTTGTAGACAATCATCAAGACTTACAAACGCTTACAGACCCTTAACAAGTAGAGAAACTGACAGCAAACAGCATGGATCCTGATCAGACTGTGCGGAACCAGTAAGGAGAGACAAATACCATTAGAAACATTGTCAGAGATTAAATGTCATGGAGAAAAATTATACCATGCCCTAAGACCGAACCAGAAACTCCTGTGTTACAAACCAAGACGGACCAATTGATAATTTTATTGACCTCTTCAATGTATATCATCAATTAAATAAAGCAACAAATGAAACATAAATTTTTAAGAAACATTTATTTTTCTACAGTTTAAAAGATACAAATCACTAATAACTTCTATTTAAACTATCCATATTATAACAGACAACATTCAAAATACTAACAAACAATATATAATCTAGTAGGCCTTAACTAACACTTCACAACTGAGCTTCTTTGTTTTAGAATTTTAAAAAAAGGACACAAGAAACAAGATAACAAGAAGTAATAGTGTATCAAAAAATATATTTCTTTGAGTGCCATTTTTTCCTCTTAACTTTTCAAGAGGTTTTTGTTGTTTATAGTTTTTTACTTGAACTTCCACAAAAGCTTTATGGTGTACACATAAATAAAAAATAAAATTTAATAGTAAAATGCAGGGTATTTTTCTATACAAATTTTTTTATATATAAAAATTCAGCCAAATAAATAAAGCATTGTCAGGCAATAATAAACTGTTAGAGATGTAAGTTACTGAGATTAGTTAGTAAATTGGGAGTTGTTATGAACAATAAGTACTTTGGGTATTAGTTTGCTTTTTTATACTAAATATATTGGTTATTTGATCTACAAATTCTGACATCAAAAAAAAATTGTTTAATCAGAAAGGAATATGAAAAAGATGGTCAAATCTAAATGTAAGCATTTCCAAATGTATAAAACTTTATCATAATAACTAACAACAAGTGAGACAGATTACATTTAAAGTGGCATTATGCTCATCAATGAGTAAATGCAACTGTCCAGGTAAAATTCAAAATTACATTTCATTTTGTCATCTTTGTTTTCAGTTTTATATTGCAATCAGTAACATAAATAATCAATAACCCACATGAACCAGTTGTCTAAAAATATCCCTCTGAATGTATTGATATCTTTCAATTTTTTTTATAAAAATGAGTGCGGCAGTCTTTTTATAATATCATTTTATGCAGTTTTGATATTTTATCCTAAATGCAAGTCATTTTCAATTATTGGTCAATTAAAATTTTTCCATATTTATAATCAGTCTTTAAAAATATGTAAGAATTTTGGCTTAACTCGACAGTGGAAAAATGGGCATAATGTTACTTTATTAAAAATTTATTTAACCATAATATTTGGGGAAGAAATAGGTATTTTTGTCATTGAGAACAAAGAAATAAAAGAATCACTGCCTTAATATCCTGAAGCTACTTTGCATCACTGAAATCGAAGCTTATATGATAAATTTTTTTATTTTGTTTAGTGACCATAGTTAAGACTAAAATTAGCACAGTATTTCTCTAGATGAAGAAAAACTGGCATAATATTCATATTGTGTTTCTAATTTGTTTCTGCTGTCAAACTTGTGAAAATATTGATAATCAAGTGAAAAATAAATATAAAATAATCTACTAGAAAATGCACCAACACTAACAAAAAAGGCACATTATACTAAACAAAACACACAAAATAACCCCATACCAGTCTAACATAATATCAATATCTAGCTAAAATATACATAGAAATTAATACTTTTAAAGCTCCATTGTTTGTTCACAAGAAAAAATATCACCCAACAGACAACAATGAACTAAAAAGACTTATAAAAAAATACAAGAAAATGCAAAAATCAGATCTACTCATTCCATGAGTAAATGAGAGTTCCTTCTTTTTTGAACCACTAAAGCTCAAATTTCAAAACTTTCAAAGCTCAAATCAGATACTTGATTGGTAAGAAAACCAGCACAAAATGTTCACGGACTTATATAAATCCTGTGACAGATCTCAGAATAAAAGTTATATAACCTTAAGAACCCGCCCCCTCCTCAAAAAAGCCTTTCCATTGTAATTTATTGTTATTTTACAAAAATACAGCTTCTCAATCATAAGGACTAACATTCTATGTTAAACACTGGCCTAAGAATATTTTAACTTTTAAATTTTTCAATAAAAATACATAAATTATCATGCAAAAATGATCAAGAGATAATATAAAAAAAAGAGTAACAGATTCTGATATATAAACACACATAAACAAAAATATCAGAGACTACAATGACTGCTCCCCTGGCAGGGCTTTGACTCAACTTTAATAATTGTCACTAGAAACAAATTTAATTAAAGCTCTCTTTGTCCTCGTCTATCGTTGAAAAGCTCAAATTGATTCTTTATTGTGTTATTTAGGGCCCATACACAAACAGAATACATGACCAAATTATGAGTCAAGTGGCTCCTTGTCTTTGATGCCATCCAGTGGCAAACCCCGCCAAAGGAAACATGTTCCAGCATAATACTTAAATATCAAATATTACAGTATTGTTCAATAAACAAGTAAACTGTGTGGAAAAGTTGATAAAAATATATTCCAAGGCTTAGTGAAAGAAAATGAATAAGGGTGTTATCAGAAACGGCAATACCGTATGATAAAAGGACAAACTACCGTAATGACTTTACTTAAACAAGATATGTTTGTAAAACATGTATGCCCCCTATCAGCAGCCAATTAGTCATGTGATAAGGTTATTATGCATGACTTCTGACCCAGTGATCAAACAATTAATAAGGGTTATCAAGTATCTACTGGTCATGACCTTAACCTTTGACCCCATTGACCCAAAACTCAATAGGGGTCATCTACTGGTCACGACCAATCATCATACAAAGTTTGAAGTTCCTAGGCCTAAGCGTTTTTAGTTAATTGATCGGAACCCCTTTTTACCTACAAGGTCAATGTGACCTTGACCTTTGACCCCTTGACCCCAAAATCAATAGGTCATCTGCTGGTCATGACCAATCACCATACCAAGTTTGAAGTTCCTAGGCCTAAGGGTTCTTAAGGTTTTGATTGGAAAGCATTTTTACCTACAAGGTCAATGTGACCTTGCCCTTTGACCCCTTAACCCCAATATCAATAGGGGTCATCTGCTGGTCATGACCAATAACCATACCAAGTTTGAAGTTCCTAGGCCTAAGGGTTCTTTAGTTATTGATCGGAAACCGTTTTTACCTAAGAGGTCAATGTGACCTTGACCTTTGACCCCTTGACCCCAAAATCAATAGGTCATCTACTGATCATGACCAATCACCATATCAAGTTTGAAGTCCCTAGGCCTAAGGGTTCTTTCGTTATTGATCGGAAACCGTTTTTACCTACAAGGTCAATGTGACCTTGACCTTTGACCCCTTAACCCCAAAATCAATAGGGGTCATCTGCTGGTCATAACCAATCACCATACCAAGTTTGAAGTTCCTAGGCCTAAGGGTTCTTTTCTTATTGATCAGAAACCGTTTTTACCCAAGAGGTCAATGTGACCTTGACCTTTGACCCCTTGACCCCAAAATCAATAGGGTTCATCTACTGATCATGACCAATCACCATACCAAGTTTAAAGTTCCTAGGCCTTAAAGTTCTTTAGTTATTGATCGGAAACCGTTTTTGCTTACAAGGTCAATGTGACCTTGACCTTTGACCCCTTGACCCCAAAATCAATAGGGGTCATCTACTGATCATGACCAATCACCATACCAAGTTTGAAGTTCCTAGGCCTTAAGGTTCTTTAGTTATTGATCGGAAACCGTTTTTGCTTACAAGGTCAATGTGACCTTGACCTTTGACCCCTTGACCCCAAAATCAATAGGGGTCATCTACTGGTCATGACCAATCACCATACCAAGTTTGAAGTTCCTAGGCCTAAGGGTTCTTTAGTTATCACTCGGAAACCATTTGGTCTACGGACCGACGGACCGACGGACCGACAGACCGACGGACCGACAAGTGCAAAGCAATATACCCCCTTTTCTTCGAAATGGGGGCATAAAAAAAATAATCAAAAGAGCGTAATAATTCAAACAAAGGGGCCCCAAGTGGGCGATCAAAAAATCAAAAAGAATTTCTGTCATTTCCGCCCTTCTATAAAGGGCCCAAATATATTCAAATTTGTGATGTCTTTTGTTATGAACATGCATGATTTACAGTAAGATTGTATAGTATATGAACATGCTTGAAGTGAAACTGTACATTGTATGGCACTCATTCAGTTGAACAAAATATTTGACCAATCACGTTCAGCTTTTGAATTTCTGTACATACATTATATTTCTTTTTTTAAAACATAAGATTAATAAACTCAGTTTTGCTCTTAGTACCAATGTATTCAAAATGCAAGTTGCTGTTGTTCATTTACTTCCCTTTTTTCTTCTTCTTTTTTAAATTCTTTTTTTGAAAATAAGGACATACTCAAGAAACTGAAAAACACTGGAAATGTTGCACAAGTGTGTTGCCAAAACAAAAAGATAGAAGCAGTGTGAAATAAAATATTACCCTACAAAACTTCTACTTTTTTCATTAAATAAATATCAGGGAAACATTAATTAACTAGAATTAGCATATTAATATTATTTTCTAATGAACAAAACATGTTAATAATCAGTAATCAACAGTCATAAATATATTACATCAACAGTTATAAATATGTTAACAGTAAAGAACACAGAGAGATCAATTCATCAGTCTTACCCTAATCATTTCTAAAATCAAATAATGTTATTTTCCTTTATGTATCTAAGTTGACCATCCGGCAGAAGCTATGGGCAAAGATCTGAGTATCGCTCAACACTTGAAAGTTGTTCAAAAAAAAAAAATATAAGTTCCTACACCAACATTGTGTTGATCTTACACGATATCATTATTTCGACATTATTTCTTGAGTATACACAATCTTTGACTACCTGTGTAACTTTTTCATCTTTTAGTTACAATTTTTACATGTATTGTTACAAACTGGAACATACTATACCAGGACAAGCAAAAACTGACTGGATAAGTGGTCTTATTCTCCAACTGACAGCTGTTAATTGATTAGCAAGTTGTTTAAAACATATAATTGCTTTCATAAATTTTTATAACACTATGATTAGACAATATAGACGAAAAAAAAAAAATATGCTCAGTTTCCACAGCCAAAAGAGATAAACCTTTAAAAACGATCAGCATGACAAGGTGGCAGCATGTTTGTCTGCTTCCACAAAATGTTATTTTGGCGCTAATCTCCAGTTGTTTATCCCATTATATCATATCCCAGTTGCAATGAAAAGTTTTAACAGGTATCAAGGTATGTAAATACAGTGGATTCATGTCATGCTCTTTGACTAAGACAAAATATAAACTTTACATTTCTAAGTTACATTTGTTCTATAAAAATCTTAAAAATCAAAGAATGTTGTGATGTAAAAATTTAATAAAAGAAAGAAATCAAGCCACCTGTGAAACATTTTCTTGACACTTTAAACCTAGACTTTTTTTCAATTGAGTCTGTAGTCATTTGTTTGTCTTTAAAAAGCTCTTTATGCTTCAGATTTGCTATCATTTTTTATTTCTCAAAAACTTTTATTTAGACATTGTTTACATATACATATTTAAAATTTAAAACAGATCAAAATGCAAAAACAGTATGTACATTTCAAAACAGCATTATATTTCAATACACTTATGTGTCTTCATTCATATTTGTAATTCAATATTTTATTTTATATTCTTTTGTTAAAAAGGCTGAGTCTTAAAAAACAAATTTGGCATGGAAACACAAGAAACGAATAAAATTTGTGTCCGCAAAAAATAATTTCCCGGCAAGATTTTTTGTCACTCATTCAGAAGCAGTAAACAAACAATATTTTACTTTAGGCTACAGTGCAATCTCGATCTATATACTATGTAATCATACAATACTTTACTTAGATGACTAGATCATATACCATTTTGAATTTCAATTCTCTTGAAGCAGCATGCCTCCGGATGCATGCTAATTTTCATGAAATTTTAGAAAATATATTTAAAAGTAAACTACTGTGAAGTGAACAAAGAAAGTAATTTACACATTGCAAACGGCACTTTCAATCCACGTACATTACCACAAGAGGTGACCAAAATTAAATATACATAAATACCTCTTACTATGTTAGTAACGCAGTAGAATTATAATAATTGATACTTCAAAATCAGTCATTAATTGCACATAATATGTAAATAATTACATATTGAATCTTTTTCCTATTCCTAAGATCTTAGTATATTTTTCTTTTGACTGAATTTCTTGAAATATTTCAGCTCATCTGGAGGTGTGCAGCTTTAAAATGAACACCAGCTGTGGGTTATAAATTTTATGACATGTCAAATATCCAGATCTCTATTAATGTAAAAATAAGTACTACTTTGTTCTATTTATACTTAATATCAAAATTGACATAAAATTTTTAGAATATATAATATTAAAGAGATAGCTTTTGTTTCTGCGACAAAAATGCAGAATTATTCAGTTTTTAATGGTAAAAGATGATCAAATTCATAATTAAAGTTTAAACAACAAACTATTACGACATCACAGCTTATACAATATATATATATAAACAAATATATATATATATAAATATATAATGTCAGCAAACACTGATTACACCAAATGCCCAGTATATCATACTAGAATACACAAAACTATGTTACAGAATGCTAGATAAAAGTTAAAAACATTATTTGACAATGTAAGTATATGAGGTAAAAGAAATTCAACAGACAAGGGCATTAATGATATACATACAACCTTCATAGAGTTCTCTCCCTTCCTAAACATAACACAAACCCTTCCCATTTAAAAAAATCAGATAATTATTTTTCACTTCTCTAAATATATATCTTATCTCACACTGACTCACTGGTATTAAATCATGTGTTAACAAGGAAGCAAACAAAACATTAATGTTCCTTTAAAACCATAACTTCTCAAATATTTCTCTTCCTTCTCTGTGTAACCTTCCTTTGAGATAACATTCCAACTGATAAATTAAGGTGACAATTATGTGCTTCAGCTAAACAAAGTAAATAACTCATATCACATAAAGAAGGGAATAACTACAAATAAATAGTCACCTAAGTGCAATAACTGGTTAAACTCCAATTAAATTTTGAGGGTCTTAACTAGCTACTGCCCTAAGGGGACGAAATGTATCCTTAAAAACCTTAATTTTGTTACTGAAAGATGGTAAAACAAATTGACACAGTTAATAAGAGTCATAACAAATTTCCACAGTTAATATAAGAGTCAAATAGGAAAAAAGTGTGTAAAATGTCAGCGATAACTGGGTGATCTAATATTTCTCCTCTCTGTCAACTTGACGACACAGGCACAAAGCAAACACTATTCCGAAAATCTGAAATCAACAAATACAGGTTATAAACATACTTTCCTCCTTTTTACTGTTTAAAAGTGTTTTGTTTTTTTGTCTTTTTGTTCTTGTTGCTTTTTTGGTGATGTTTTTAGTTACATCCACATTTTTTAAAGGCCATATACATGTAGTGCTTTTTAATGCTTTACTGGTGGCGGTTCCAAGAACTCTGACGCCTCTATGTGCATTATTTCAAACACTTCAGTAAAACCACTGACTCTCAGTATGCTAGCTTACTTACATGACATAATCCAAAGTCTCTGGCAAGATACCAACCCACAGTGGTAAAGGGTAAGTGATTTGAAGACAACAACCTTAACCACTCACTTAAAGACGCCCCACCATGGACACCATACAACAAGTAAAACACAGCTATTTTTTAATTGTATGAAGATTTTTTGCGAGCATTTTTTAGCTGAATTTCAACCACAGGTTCACATGACGTTCATTGCTATAGATAAATATTGACCCTTACTTATCATATTAAGTTTTTGATAAGTCTACTAATGGTATCACCTCTGTATTTTATTTTCTTTGTATTTTATTAGGAAATAAAGTTAATCACTTGATACTATATCAGAAAAATATCAGGTGTTAGGCTGAGATTGTTAACAGGGATATTCAGACACTTATTAAATTGTGTGACAGATTTGCCCAGATTTGATTTTTGGAACAGTCTATTCAGAGTTTCAGGGATTTCTATATCAAAATAGAAATTCAAATTGAGCTATCAACAGAATAGAGCCTGGTCTGCAACACAGATGTACCCAATGGCCTGGCTCTAAACTGGTGGCACAGGCTAATAACTTTCGGTTTCAGCAGCAGAAGGGCTTACATACCTTCATTTTCTTCCAATTTTTATGAATTAGATTATGACTCTTATACCTATTTTATTTCATTTGAAGAATGTGGATAAGTGTTATAATGGATTTACTCATAACCCGCTTAATTTCTAAGATGAACTTGTCCAGTTTACACTTTTAGAACTGTCCATTATCAATTTTGGGAATATCAAGATGAAAATAAAGAAGTCAGCCAAAAGTATAGAGCACGGTCAGACTACACAGAGTGCAGGCTGGTTGGGCTCAATACTCGTGTCAAAGGCTAGTAACTTTCAATTCCAGCAAAAAAGTGTTTTTTCTTTGTTTTGTTTTTTTATAACGAAAACACTCTTTGTTATTATACCTCTCCACATTTTGAGTGCTTGACTGTTATAATTCAATATAAAAATCAAAGTTTTACCTGTAAGCAGGCTACACCGATTCCAACACCTATTAGAATAGCTGTGTGACTCTTAGCCCAGTCCAGAAGTCCATCCTTACAGCCCTACATAATATATACAAAGTGGCTAAAATCATTACACTGAAACAAACCATTAGTTTATATGTGTCAGCTTACACTCTGCTAGTTATCATTTGAGCCGTGTCATGACAAAACCAACATAGTGGGTTTGTGACCAGCATGGATCCAGACCAGCCTGCACATCCTTGAGTCTGATCAGGATCCATGCTGTTTGCTATCGGTTTCTCTACTTGTTATAGAGATTGTAAGCGAACAGCATGGATCCTGATCAGACTGCGCGGATGCGCAGGCTGGTCTGGATCCATGCTGGTCGCAAACCCATTATGTTGCTTTTGTCATGACGCGGCTCATTTATTAAAAGTAATTTTTCTGTTATCAACAAACTTATTGTCCGCCCGCTTTGTTTAATAACATGAGCATCAGACTTGTAATCTTGAGGCAGCTTGTTTGATCCCTGGGCAAGGTCAAATTTCTCTGTGATTTCGGACATTTGAGTCTTAAGGTAATTTGGTCTTTCGCCACTGGATCAGCATTGCATGTAGTATATGTAGTTGGTCATTGATGCAGAAATTGGTAATTACTGGGAAAACCGATTAGGTTGACCACCAAGATATGATCAAAAACACCAACCATACTACTAAACTACCTTTTTACATGTTTGTTACATATTTGTCTTTTAAAAAAATATGATAAAATAATATGTAGACATGCTGCCTTCATTTACATCATCACCATTCAAACATGAAGCTGTAACCTAACCCATCATAAATTTATATGTTTCTGAAAATTTCAAATATTTGATTATTTTTATTAACAGCCTATATAATATTTATAAATTGAATTGATGATGATTACAATTATATTCACAAAAACTACAATTTCACCATATCTCACCTTATTATGGTAGTATCCTTCCATCTTATCTTTACAATTGGTGTCATTTTTCGGCATAGCTTTGGTAGGATCTTCTTCAGCTTCTTTCATGTTACTTAGGACACAGCAAGATGGTGGCAGATTCTGAAATATATTAAAATTGTATTGAATTATATATAATGAAGTGATATATGAAACCATGTATATATTTTCTTAGTTCTAAACATGCTGAAACCACTAATGATCTGCCTTTGCCACAACCATGCAGTCTGACTAGGATCTTATCGTTGGCAGGTAAATTTTCGTATTTTGATATCAAAATCCCTTTAACTTTGAACAGACTGTTCCAAGTTCAAAGCAGTGTAAAATTCAGCAGATAAAAAGTTTCATTTTTTTCAAAACATTTCTGTAATGTGGCTCCATATTAACTAAATACACAAAATTATAGTATAAGCCTTCCAATTTAGATTTGTTGAAACATCATTCATTTTCATTCGGAAAAATGCTTGAATTTCGAAAACCTCCCCATTCTGCTTACCGTACCAACCAGTCCTTTCATTTGTTTCATCATGGCAACTTTCTAGCCAGTGGAATACATCACATACCCCTGTCTACAAGCCGGCCTATGAGTACAACCACCACACTTCCATCACTTGTCAACATATACATTTTCTTTCATGGTTTATAAGCAAAAGCTTTTGTCCTAGATATAATCTAAACTTCCTTTGTTCTTCTTTTTTTAAGAAAACTAGCTTCTGTGCTACTTTTTATCTAAATAGATTTATTTCAGCTAGATTGCCACATAAGGAATAAAGTTCTTGAAATTTTACCCTAGTTTTGGCACCAACATATTTGCTTCCATCATAGTCTTCAGGTCCCACTCCACCGCAACATTCCAACTGAAATATTCAAGTTTGCCTTTATCAAAATCCCAACATTTTTTCAGATATGTCAAGCACAAACAAATATATTTTACTAAGTAGAGAGAATGATCAAGGTTAGTCAACATCTACCAGATTAATAAAAGTAAAACATTATGGATAAAGGTACATGTACTTCCTTATATTTTAAAAAAAATATATGATTGTCTTATCAATTTTATCACTGACAAAAAAAAAAAAGATTTACGACTATAGTTTTAAAACAAAAAAAAAACATTATGGCAACATTCCAACTTTACTGATGTAGAATCATTGACTCACTAGTTTAGTTGGATAGTTTATTCACCTGAAAGAATCCACTGTCCCTAAAGAGATTCAAAGGGAGCAAATGACTCCCAAGTCAGCTTCCTCGACCACATGGCCAATAAAGGTCACATTGAGAGCATCTTAAGATTCAGAATTGAAAATTATCATAGGAACTAAGATAAATTTCCCTCCAAAAAACTATTTTTTTTTGCTTCTTTATAAAGTTTCATTCCAGTATCAAAACATACCTGGATTTGAACGACGTCCCATGAGCCTGTGAGAGTTGTCTCACTATCTGTACCATACTTTTCTTTGATAGAATTTGTCAATGTAGTGTCCAACTTATCCTCAATCTGAAATTAGCATATTCACATTTCATATATACATACATTTGAACCGCGTCATGACAAAACCAACATAATGGGTTTGTAAGCGAACAGCATGGATCCCGATCAGACTGCGCAGATGCTCATTTAAAGTCACATGGTGATGGTTTATATATACATGTGTATATGTGTAGTCTTAATTGCTGTGAAGAAACTTGCTTTATAAACAAATTTATTGATGATACCTATTGTTTCAGTTTGTATAATATTCAACCCATACCATTCTGAATCTGTACAATAGACTTTTTCTGACTTTGAATTCAGGACAGTCAAATCATAGTAAACCAGATTTCATTTTATCTGTTTTTCGACAAACAAACCTCCATAAAACGGTTTATCAGAGAAATCTAAGTCAAAAAGGGGGCATAACATAAGAAATTGTTTCCCTTGTGAAATAGCATCGCATTTTGATAATGAACATGTATACCAAATTTGACATGAATAGCTTTAATGGTTTCTGAGAAAATAAGCTTATCATAAAGGCTATCTAAAATCAACAAGAGACTCTTGTTGGTTTTTAATAGCCTTTATGATAAGTTCTATTTTCTCAGAAACCATTTAGAGTGTCATGACACAATAGCTACACTTGTTTTCTCTGAAAAGTGGAGGAAATAATATGAGCCACGCCACAACAAAACCAACGTAATACGTTTGCGACCAGCATGGATCCAGACCAGTCTGAGCATCCGCGCAGTCTGATCAGAATCCATGCTGTTTGCTATCAGTTTTGCTACTTGTAATAGGGTTGGTAAGTGAACAGCATGGATCCTGATCAGACTGCACGGATGCACAGGCTGGTCTGGATCCATGCTGGTTGCAAATGCATTATGTTGGTTTTGTCGTGACACGGCACATATGTATTTTATGTTTTTCTGCTAAACTTTGTAACCACATATTATGCAGAACTACTTAAATCCTTCTAACATGAAAATTATTTTCTTTTGCTGAGGACAGTTTTGAAAATTTGCCGGGTTCCAGGTAACGTCTATCAGTGACAGAAGAACTATATGATTAAAATACTGACCTCTACTTTGTAGACAATCATCAAGACTCCGGCGCATAATTCTCCAGCAAAAACGATGAACAAGAAGAAAACATACTGAAAACAAAACAGTTTAATATAGTCATATTAAACCAATCAAATTGTACAACAATGCAGTACTAACTGTTGTTTACATTTAATCCAACTTCAAGTCATGTATATAATATCAACTCATTTTTTTATTTTTTTTTCTCTTCTTCTTCTTCTTTTTTCAAGGTTGATCTAAAGTATGTCAGTGTTGATGTATAATAATGAAATCTACTTGTGTTATTATTTAATCTTTTATTGATGTATTATATTTTGTAAATTGTTTTGTATATAGTTGAGGCCCACAGGGAAGACTGGGCTTGCCCAACTGTGTTGCCTCATTAAATAAAGTCGTTACTTACTTACTTACTTACTTACTTACTAAGTTTATCATAATTAAATGACAAAAATCATCTCTTTACTTGAAACATATCGGGTTTTATTTTGTCGGCTTTTAAAGCACACTGACTCTTTACATATTGACTTTCCAACTTAATTGGTTATTAGAAAGACATCTGGTGCCCCTTTGTGCCTAATTTTTTAAAACAGGAACCTAATTAGAACCACCCACCTTCTGTCTGCTAGCTGGATAGCTTCATCCTGAGAAGATTTGAACCCATAGCAGTGAGGTTCAATTGAGTTTAAGTCAAATGAATGGGCCAAAAAGGCATCTCATTACATATTTACAAGAAAGCAATGATGGCACAGTTCTTGCTCAAATGAGAAACTGATGACATCTTAAAAATTTTAGAATTAAAATTAATTTTTAGCCTAGAGCTGTAACATAAATATGCAACTGAGGCAAATTATCTGATCGATTTTGGTAAAGTTTTTTACAATTAAAGTGCCATCAAATTGAACCCAAAAATTTAGAAAAGATGTCATTTCAAACAATAGTCAATCACAACATCTTAAAGTAATATGCCTCCAAATTCATGCTAATTTTCATGAAAATTTTAAAATATACCAAAGTGTAAAATATTGTCAAATGAACTACAAAAGTATAATTTACACATTGAAAATGGCAAAATTACAAAAAAGGTTCAGAATATGCACAACAAAAAGAGCCCTTACTACATTAGTAATGCAGTAGAACTATGATGATAAATACTGCAAAATCAGTTTTTATTTGCATAATTATTGTCCAACAATATTGACCTGGCACTTCATTAATTTTCGTAAAGGTCATATGAATAAACATTGACCATTACCTATCGAATATATCGATATTTTTGCTAACTTCACTCGTCAGTGAGGTGTGGTGTATTGGTAAAGATGTCGGACTACAGATCTGAAGGTCTCTGGTTCGATACCTAACCAACACCACGTTATGATTTTTTTGAAATTTAATTGCAAGAATTAATTTGAAATCGTTTTACTACACCTGGTTTTAGAATACCTTTTTAAGTGGTGTTTTTATGCACAATAATGTCTTTTATTTCATTACAGTATCTTTCAACGGTTCTTTTTGTGACATGCAATCATATATGCTTAAGCGCATACATGCTATAAAGACATTTATTAAAAATTCTACATAGATAGTACACACAATAAAAAGATTTCCAATAGTTTAAAGAGAATGGCAATTTCAAAATTAAGATAAAAAATAAATCGCTGAAATAGAATTCGAACCTACCAGTTTACGTGTACATTCTACAAGTGAAAACTCTTTACCAACTGCGCTAAGAGGGCATTTTATTTAACATCATTTTAACAATTGGATATTTACATTCATATCGCTTTACAAGTAGATCGTAACGGTTACGGAATATACCGACTACAGGGTCAAATGCAAGAGTGCCAGGTCAATGTTGTTGGACAATATATACATGTAACATAATTATGTAAATGATTTCTTAAATTGTGAACATTTTCTTTTCTTATGTGTAACATGTTGATTATTTGAAACAGTTTTGCTCATCTGAAGGCATTGCAGCTTTTAAAAGTGTTCTAAGACTTAACTAGTTTTAGTTTTACAAATAACTTTATGCTAAAAAAAAATTATGCTAAAAATAATGCTAAAAACCATGCTAAAACAACAGCAACTTACCAGTCCAAGGAGACATTTACTTCCCCTGATTGCACCACAGCAACCACAGAAGCCAACAAGGAAAACAAACACGCCAAATGCTATCAGGATATAGGCTGCATATTTAAAGAACTGATCATGAGAGTCCATATTGAGGACATCAAAGTAACTGCCGATGTTTTTATCCACAATCATCCATACTCCCACACCAAGGATGGCAGCCCCTGACAGCTAAAATATACAAGATATATATATAATAAATGAATAGTTTAAAAAACAATAAAAGCCATTCCTAAAAGTAGTTAAGTGTCAGCCATTCATATGCCTTTTTTTCATACCCCACTGGTGTACCTGCTACTTTTGACTTTATACTTTGATTTTTTTTTTTTTACTTAACATCAACAAAATATAGGTAATATGGCGTTAAAACAGGAAAGATGATTTTGGGTTACCTCGGGTGTTACAAAGTTACAAACTTAGAGCAACACAGGGGTCAAGACGACCTCACAGTTCTGCTAAGAGTTACATAGACTCCAGTTAAAGGCACATTATTCCTCAGAAATACATATTTTTTATTCTTAAGAAATGTCAAACACATGTTTGATAATGTTTCAGTAATGAATTTAAAGCATATAAGATGTTTAGCAAGTAAAGAAAGGGACAATAAATATTCCGTTATGTGTCTTAAAGGTAGAAAAATGTAAACAAAGTAGTATTTTGACTTCCATACAAAATACTAATTAAATATAATTATAAAACTTGCCAACAGAGTATTAGAATTAAAAAATAGTCCATCTATTATTTTAATTATTCAATATTATTTTAAACTGTAACAAGATACCAAAAATAGAATGCCTCTGAGAAATAAAAATTATTGCTTTTTTAGGCATAATGGGCCTTTAAACAGAACCAAATTAGTTGCAAATATTGGAAATGGCTCCATTCAGCGAGAGTTATAAAACTGGTATACAAAACTTTTAAATTAGTCCTGCAAGAGGATACTCTGTCTTCAATACCACTGAATTGTCTTCTCTGTCATTCTTATTGTTTCAAACATTCTTAAGCATGTTATATATGTAAATAACAGTCATGTAAAAGGTCTATTTAAAGATTTGTTTATAAAACAAAATGACAAAGGACTTTTAAAATTTCATCTTATTAAATGTCATGTATGTAGGACAGTCAAATATGCAAGACATTAAAGACAAAACATTTTAGAACTATACCGGCCTATATTTATAATTTATAAAGTCTATTTTATATACCGTAGGTAAATAAAATCTCAAATAAAGTTCAAGAAAAACTTCACTAAATTTCACACAAAACTATCTTAACTTTTATCTGATATTCTTCCTTTCGGAGAAAAATTAATGCTGTCACAAACTATCAATGTATAAGTTTTAAAGAATTTTCAAGTACAGAACAATCTGGACAACATATTCATCCTTAACCAGCTGATGAACATTATCTTGTAAGGGATTGGTCCTGCTTTGATTTAGAATAGCCCATTAAAAATTTAGAGATTTCAATACAGCATAGAGCCTGGTCAGACTGCACAGAAGGGCAGACTGATCTGGCTCTACACTGGTGGTAAAGGCTGATCACTGTCAGCTAGGGTTAACACTTGTTAATATAAATAATGGTCAATAGATGACGATTTATCATACAGCTATAATGATTAATAATTGTAGTTGATGTAAAAATGTCACTTTATATGTTATAATATACGACATGAGGCAAAAAAAACAACAATACAATTAGCTGACTGTATGCTAACTACAATAACAAGTGACAAATAAGGAAACTATGTATAGCGTGCATTACTTAAACTGCAAAAACTATTGTATTTTCTAGCTGATTTTCTACTGTATGTGTGTAGTAAACATGGTTTTAGCTTGTACATGTAATTACATGATGTGAAAATATCATAATTATTAAGGCGTTAATTTGTGTAAGAAGGAACAATACATTAATTATAAATGATAAATATAGCCAAAAAACAGATCATTTAATCTTCCCTAATAAGTTCATTTTCATACAAAATAAGTAAAACCATTACATATCATGCTGATGAAAGGAATAGTGAAAAATTTTGGCACAATTATTAACTCATATATAAACTAGAAATGTGTCCATAGGGCACTTAATTATCCCCACTTCACTTGCCGTCATAGTGGCATATCTATATACTCATGCATATTTTATAAATGAGAAGTATTGTATCAGTATGTAATATATACACTGTATAATACAGTAACTGTTTTACTATTAAGTTTTAACAAATCTATGACTGAGGAAACACAACAAGAATATTATCATTATTATATGTCACTGTGACCTTGACCCTTATAATGACTTCAAAGTCAAGTAGGCTCTCTAACAAGCCATAGACAATGTCCCTACAAAGTTTTATAAATTTAAGCTCATTACTTCTAAAGTTATTGATAAGACATGGAATTTACCTTTTTAAATGTCAACGTGGCCTTGACCTTTGACCTCAAAATCAATATATAATTGGAAGCAATGTCCATACTAAATTCCAAACACATTTTAAGTGAATGACAGGACAAGGATTCAACATATACAATGTAGTGTCACTGTGACCTTGACCTTTGACCTGGTGACCTCAAAATCAACTGGGGTCATCAACAAGTCCTGATCAACCTACACATTAAATCTTTAGGATTGTAGGCCAAAGTGTTCTTAAGTTGTTGGATGGACTTAAGCAACCATGACCTTGACCTACTTTCAACTCTTCATCCAGCCTACATGTCTTAATTCAAAAGGTTAACCCTAAACTTGCTGAATTTGTGTAACAAATTCATCGTATTTTAAATTTGGAACAGCCCATTCAAAGTGAAAGGGATTTTAGTATCAAACTGCAAAAAGACCACCAATAGTATAGAGCTTTGTCAGACTTCATGAAGATGCAGGCTGCCCTGGCTCTATAATTGTGGCAGAGGCTAATCACCTTTTGAACCAGCAGGGTAAGGGTTAAACTGATATAAAAGTGACAAAACTCCATAAAAAACAAATCAGATAAAAAATGCGGTGAATATTAGCTGCTTTTTTCATTTTATAGAATGAGCAATAAAGCCTTAATATCATTGAACACATGTTACTTAGTCCTTGTCAATGACTGAACATATGTTACCACACCCGCCCATATAAACACAGTTGTTTTTACCATGGTTGGATATTATTTGCATTATAGAAATATTTTGTATGTCTTGGTGATGTTGAAGATACCACTACAGGTAAGATAAACAACTGCCCTACAGTCAAAATATGCACAATAAATGATACATCCAACACTCTTCTTGTACTTTACACTGTAACAAAATCTTGTTACATCATAAACCTTTAAGGGTTTGTGCTTGTTCTTCTTTTAAAGGCTGAGCTTTTCTTTGTCAAAAAAGGACATTAACAAAGTTATATAGTGACTTTAAAGACCAGCTAATGTAGGGTGACCCCAGGTGACCCACTAATTCATCATTTCTTGCACAAATTTGCATCTCATTTATCTTTATAGTATCACTGTTACAGTGTATAATTGCCATCATTTTCAAAATGAATGGCCTGGATCCTATTCAAGATACTGCCTTATTTTCAAGAAGAAATTGACATCCCTCTTAACCTTCTGAATTAGTGTAATGTATCTCCCCAGCTTTGAATTTGGAGCAGTCCAGGGATTTCAATATAAAAACAACATGACATTATATAACTGCTTATAATAACAACTCCTACCAATATGGCCAAAAATCTCAGCATTCCATAAAAGACGACCCTGTTGAGCAGCGTAGCCAATAAAAGAATGAGCTACCCACAGTATAAAGCCTTGGGTCAAACTGCATGAATGTTCAGGCTGACCTGGCTCTATACTGGTGACATAGACTAATCACTTTTAGTTCCAGCAGTAGGGCTTTTCAGGGCAGTTTGGTGGATGTGCGGGCAGGCTAGTCTGGCCCTATACTGGAGGTAAACTTGAAAGGTTAATCATTTTTGGCTAGGTGCACAATTTTTGTATTTTGATATGAAAGTTCAAATTTAAACTTTGAATTGACTATTCCAAATTCAAGACTGGCAAACTCAGCAGATTAAGGGTACAAAGGTTATATGACAATATCAACATTGTTAATTTTACTACAAAGCAGCCAGAAAATGTAAACATACCTGACTAACAGCACCAGATTTTCTCATAAGATAATGTGCTTTATCTATTCAACAGAACAGCAGGTAGGCTAACAAAGCTGCTTGTTGTTAATTTTTCAATGCCAGTATATATAATGTTTGTGTTATCATGGCCAACTTCAATAAGGTTTTTTTTCTACCAGCAATAATATAACTTGTACAAATTGACCTACCTCAGACTGATATTTCACATACTTGAAGTGAGAGCATCTACCAACCACTGAGAATTAAAACATGGTACATTTGTGTTGTGATGCACAATCCAAGTATTACTGAGTTACCAGATAAACTTAACATGATCAAATATGTATATAAGTACATAGATTATGACCTTTACTAACTGCAAACAACACATTTTGTGAATATAAATAACTAGCTGCTGAAATGCTTAAATGACTTTGACCACCTTCTTTTATTGAATCAAGGTGAAAACTTTAAATTATTAGGCCAATAGCTTGGTCGCGACTGCACTTATAGCAAAGGCTTACCACTTTCGGTTTCACTAGGTTCAGAATTATAGACAATGGCAACAGTATTATACTAAACACATACATGATGATCCCTATAAGGAATAATAATGGATTATTTATTTTTTCTATTTTTTTTCGAAACCCAACATTTTCATCCTTAAATTTCTGTTTCAGACCTATTTATTTCCTGTACTATGCATATAATAATAATGTTGATTGTTTATCAGCTAATCAACTAGACATGCACTAGTTGCAATAATCATTATTGCATTTCCGATGCAGACTGATTAGGCTTCTCAATTTTAGTATTTCTATGCCGACATCAATTGAGTTAGCAGCACATGCAGCATAAATGATTCCAATAGGGGGCAAACATGTGACATGCATGCAGACAAAGGTTAACCTGTACTCCTCTAAATATCATAAATGGACTTGCCCACCTTTCAAATTGGACAAGACTATTTACCATTTTTCAGGGAAATTTTCAAGATATACACTGTTTGAATTGCGAACAGTGCAGACCATGATCATACAGAATAGTTGTGCCTGCTAATATCTTTGTCTGCACTGGATTACATAGGTTGATTCTGTAGCCACCTGCTGTTTCAAGCAATTCCTTTGGTTTTCATCTTTCTTCTTTTCTTTTTTTTTCAAGTAGGTAGTGTAGCGTTCATTTTAACATGAATCACTGTATATGACATAATTACTTGCGATAATGTGCTCTTACACGCGCCTTCGTGTCACACAACATTTTAAAACACCATTGCAATGTAAAATGTTACACCTTGAACATACATTGTATGGAAGGAATACGGAAAAAAAACCTCAATAGTCCTAGTCTTAATTTTCACACGGTATGTTACTTTAGCTTGACTGTAATGATCAAGCTTTCTAGAAGTACCAATGAATACTCGTATTCTAAGGAAACATGATTACAGTGACCAAATTAAAGCTCATACAAATTATCCTTGGGGCGAAGAGACGGATATCCCAATTTCTAAATCACATTTTCCCCAATTCTGAAACATTTTAAGTGGTGAGGAATATTTGAGATGTAGAGACTTTTTTCAATCTTAAAATAGTGAATTATTAAATGAAATGCATGTATTATTCAGTATAGGATGATAGGGTAAAAATCTACTTGGATCAATAATCTCCCACATTTCCCCATATACAATGTATGGACATACTTAATGCCTCTTATTTTTATAATGTTATAATTAATCATTATAGATACACATTCATATTATATAATGAAAACTAAGTTGACTCACCCAAAATATAAAGTTGAAAATAATGAGCAATGCTTTCGCACATCCGCCACAGAATCCCATTTTTATTGTATCTGTCTGAACACTCTAATATATCTGAAATCATACGATAAAATAAACATAATTTCCTCATTAAAACAACTAAATAGATTGAGTATTCATATACAAAATGTATTTTTTACAAGAAAAGTAAAACAAAGTGAAATTGAATAAGTGATTATGAAAGCACTTTAGGTCTACAGAAGTGACACTTGATTTCTCAAGCTACATGTACCTAAGATTATATAAAACATCTTAAACATGAAACTGAAAATTTAACTGATAAGTTTAGTTCCCCACAGTTTCAATGTGCCTCATTTAATTCCCATTTTGTTTCACTTCTTCATTTAAATTTCCAGGATAATACAACAACTTGACTTTAAAAATGGCTGTTCACCATAAAACCTTTCTTTTACTTTTAGTCATATATCCCTGACTCCATAGAGACAACAAAAATGACAGAATTTATATTGGGTCAGAACAACCAAAATAATGTCATGCGTATTTCCAAAAACATCAATGAAAACTTTAACGACTTGACATTATCATTTAAGTACGGACTTCAATTGGCCTAATTCTTTACTGTTACTGGAGTAGATTGGAGATTTTCTCACCAACAATGCATTGTTTAACCTATGTCAATGAAATTTCCATACAACATGAATAACATTAAGAATTTTACATTGCTATGTTCGGTATAATGAACATGATTCATGAATAACAACTAGAGCAGAATTGCTAACATCGACTGATTAAGCAGGGGATATTCAATACATCATATTACCCTTCATAAATAATTAGCAAACAATTGTGAAAATAAATGCTACATTTAATTCATTAAGAACAATGGCCTAATTGATTTTTGTTCTCCTGTTTCCAGTAAAATATGATACATCAGTGAGATAAAAATCATATAACTCACTGCTTATCACTTTTGTTTTCCTGTAAGGATAGAAAGCATCGTATTTTTTTTTTCAATATTACACCACATCAGCACAGAGAAAATTGTAATTGATTTCTAAATTAGAAAATTTATCAAGAAATATTTTTGTTTCAGGTCAGACAAATATTTTCATTAATCAATTAAACTCTTTGGATAACAGAATCTACATATTGCCACCTAAGTGCAATAACTGGTTAACTCCTATTAAATTTAGAAGGACTTACCCCTGCTGTAACTGCACTAAGGTGACAATAAGTACCTTTAAATCATTATCATGTTTGAGGAAATATTTTTCACTTTTTTTACTTCTTCTTTTACTAACAGTTAAATTTATTATTTTATATCTGAAGCAATAATATCTAACAGCAGCCAGTATGCATATATCAGAATCGAATGGAATACACAATACATTTCCTGCCCTAAAACTGGCCATAATTGGACAAAATTTATTAGTACAAATCTCTCCAATTTCTCTGGCCAGTCCAGACTAAAGCCTTTCAACTGGTGATTCCTCATAAAAATGTAATTTACAATGTATCTGTATATTGCCTGAAACCAGATTCTTATCAATAAATGACACATTCAAGTAAATCTACTGCCAAGAGTACTGTTACTATATATATCTCTGAACTATCCAATAATTAGTGGTATATATTGAAATGGATTTATGGCCTTACTTCAGGAGAGTCTGGAGGATAATTAACCAACAGTCAATCAATACAAAGGATAAGTCTTTGATTGGACAGCCTCGGGTAAAAATAGCTGAACATCTTGTTTCATCATTTAATTAGATTAGGAATATAAATAGAGTTGTTTATTTTAGATCAAACTAACCCACTATACATACTGACAGCAGTATGTCAGGGACATAGAAACAGCATGTGAATATAAGAAAATCTGTTGGGGTTTTTTCTTGGTGAAAATTTAGCTCACTGAGCCAGAGCATGAATATTCTGTTGCTACATGTATCTTCCTGAAAAATGTCATGACTTTAAAATTGTTTTATACCATTGCAATTTGTTTGTTTGTTTGTTTATTTCTTTCTGGCTTTATGCCGGTTTTAATTTTTAACACGTTTTGGTCACATGTCAGTAGTCGAACCACAAAACAAACTACATTGTAAACCTCACCAGTAACTGCCAATTTCGCAACAAGTGACCTACCATGACTACTTACCCTATATAATTTCTGAATAAGCTGTGAGAAACAAATGACCAAATTAGAGTTAACGTTCAATTTCAATTGTCACAGAAATTCTGTCTTGCCAGAGGATCGAACTTAAATATGAAAAATCCACTGCTCTTCCTACTGAACTAGGCAGTCTGAATTTGTTGCCAACTTAATTTACACAGGTATCTAATATTTTTTTTTAACTCTTACATTGATAATAATTGATCTGCCAAGTGTGTTGAATAGCATTTCAATATCAAATATCAATCCTACCATTGAGCAGTCAACAGTATATAGTCTTGTCAGACTGTAAGAACATATACGGAACAGGGTGCTGGTCTTGCTATCGCACTAGTGGCACATGTCTTTTATCATTGCCACTAGCAGTCAAGGTTAAACCATTAACATGCTGGAAGCAGAAAGATTAGCCTGTGCAGCCACCAGTATAGAGCCAGGCAAGCCTGTACATTCTGGGCAGTTGGACCAGGCTATGGACCACTCTGTATACTGTCAACTGCCCATTTCAAATTTTAATCTGAACATCCCTAAAATTGATACTGTATAGTGGAAGCTAAGACAAGTCAATTTCAGAACTACAGCAGGTTGATTGTTAAGTACAACATGTAGCATGCATGTGTTACATTATGACATCCGCAATGAATCTTGTGAGAAACTTGGGAGAAATCTCTGGCGGTTTAACATTCAATATAATAGATGTATTTCTGATACAGATAAAACATCACACTTACAATAACATGTATAACCACATTAAAACATGAATACAATATAAAAGCTGAAAGCGTTAAGACGCACAAATACGATTGTAACACATCGTATGTGTGATTATTTATGAGCGACAGAAAAGTTTACAAATTACTATATTCATGAGGGAATCATATTGATATAAGGATTTATGAGGCATCATATTCTCCTGAGGAAGCTTAGAGACTGGGATATACAATGTAAACAATTGAATTAGTAAACACATCAAACTGATACATGAACTTAAACATTTACAAACACTTGATCTGTACTAAAAGGAGAAATATTTTCTTCATGGTAACAGAAGTGTTAAATAGTTGACCTGTCCTGTACTTCATCTTGGTGATGTTATAACTGGAACCACCCACATTTTGTAGGCTAAATGGATAACTTTTTCACATGAAAGAATCTCAGTGTTGGTCATAACTTTCTGGTCCTTCTGGAACCACTGATGTTCTTTTCGTAAGCTGGATAGTTTAATCACATGATGAAATCAATAGTCCATGTTGGGATTTGAACCTAAAGCGGAGAGGGGCAAAATGGTTTGAAGTTAACAACCTTAACCACTTACCCACAGACAGACACTCTTCTTGGTCCTTTCAGAAATCTAAGATTCTAACATCTTTAGTTTTGAAAATGAATTATCTAAGCTGCTTTAATCTTTTTTCATTTTAAGAGCCTAAGTCAAGTATTCCTGAGGAAAAGGACTCCCATCATTCAGTTAATTATTTATGTTTTCATTGCTCCTATTTCAGAGAATCTTCCTTTTTACAGCATTTTTTAATCAAGAAAATTAAACAGTTGGCTATATTCACATGTGGCAGAAATTTACCTACAGAAAGCAAAATGTTGTCTTAACATAAGAGACAGGTGCCAATTTATTAATGATATTATGAGCCACAAATTTACACAACAATGCCTATCAAAAAACAATTATACCTGTCTGAATATACAGCACACCTACATTGTTATACCACCTATAACACTCCATAATCACCTGCAGCCAACATGCAGTTATATTCAACTTATTAATAATGGAAATGAGAAAACTCACGGCTGTCAAAATCTTTATAGTCTTGTTTTATCATTATAATATATAGCATTGTTTATATAAATAGTAGGTTTTAACGTCATATACTATATATAGAGCTTCAATGTGGATTTTAATTCAGTTAAAATTACCTGCTAAAACTGCGAAATGGGCTTGTCCCATTTTGAAAAAAAATGTTTTGTTTTGAAAAATAACCTCCAGATAATAAGGCTATTTGGGTTTGTGTTTCGATGCTCTTTCTTTTAATTTAAACTGGGGTAAATTTGACTGCACAAATGTGCAGCCTCTTCTATCTACTTTATTTAGCTCAATCCTATGTAACTCATTTAATTTACTTTTAGCATTAAAATCAGCTGGGTATGCAATGAGAAATGGTTCATTTTCATTTGAGGGTGTTCACCATTAACCTTTTGAATATTGTAAATGGACTTGTCCAGCTTCCATTTTTTTGGAAATGTTCATAATCAACTTTGGGGATATTAAGATGAAAATTTAGTTTGCCAGTAATATCTATTCAAGATGAGTAAGGGATAAGATTGTTGGAAAACGAGTGTTAACTAACAGCTTGGTTGACATTTCAGATACAGGGTTAAGGAGAGGGTAACACAAGAGAAGTGATGTCAACATTTTCAATGTGACATGCTCAATTAACCTACTTTCTAAATGTGTGACATTATTTTGATTAGTACTCTATTCAAGAATGTAAATTGTCATTTTATTTCAGCGAGTTTTTTGTTGCTTTTTTTTTTGGGGGGGGGGGGGGGGGGGGGAAGGGGGAGTGGGGATGGCTTTATAAGTATTTTTTAGGGGGGGGGGGGAATGATGGCTTTATAAGCAATTTACAAGAGATACCTGTGAAACTGTACATTTATGAAATAGTTATATGCCTTCAGGTGGACACATTGCAATTAACCATTACATGTACTCTTTTAAAAGGGAGGTAGCCCCTATTTTAAAATTTAAAAGCACACAAACATATAAGAC
This sequence comes from Ruditapes philippinarum, assembly GCF_026571515.1. NCBI lineage: Eukaryota > Metazoa > Mollusca > Bivalvia > Venerida > Veneridae > Ruditapes > Ruditapes philippinarum. The sequence goes on along the minus strand of NW_026866211.1, from coordinate 126,239 downwards.
CTACTTAGTCAATAACTCTTACATAATGACAGACAATGTGACAACATTTTCAAACACACAACCACAAACAGCATAATTATACATGTTGATTTTCTCTCTCTTTCTCTCTCAGAAAATCAAATTGACTCTTTTATCTGATGGTGCCAGATATAATACATACAGTAATATACATATAAAATGCTTCATAAAGTTAGATACACAAATTAGCATAATATGTCTGAATAAGTTTTCCATGATTATGGTACAATGTAGTACACTGTATATTTATGGCATATAAAGCTGCATAAGCCAGAACCCAAGTTGCAAATATGATGAGAGAAAATTCCCTAGTAAATATATTTTACAAGATGAGTTGTATTTGCAATACTATTAAGTAGCATCAAAATTATGACACAAGTTGCATATGCCACCAATTTGGAGCCAAGCAAGTAATGTCAGCTGTATATCCATGAAGTAATTTGGCCATAATTTAACCAGTTGGCTTCCCAGTTTAAACATTTGATAATGGAAAGCAGGTATATAATAATGAAATGATTATATAATGCATCGTTCAACTTTGACAGAACCATGTCAAATCTGGGCAACATGGAAATGTCATTGCTGTGAGATCTTTAGATTAGGGATGTTATGATTAATTAGTGACGTTGACTTTAGTTTAAGCAGCCCATCATATGTTAAATAAGCTTTACACATTAAATAAGATGAAACATTTTTCCGCATTTGTTTCACATTTATCACTTTATCATTATTATGTAAAAGGAAGTACAGTACATGTAGCTGCATGAGGAGGCCAGGGTTTTTTTAACTACAAAACGCAATTACTACTGTTGGCAAATCATGAACCAGGAGGCAAATTACACTGTATACAAAATGTTAAATGTCACTTATATTGTAAGTATTACATTATATACCCTACATGTACAAAGTATGTGTTACTTCCAGATTCAGATATTATCATATTGCTTAGATACATGTTTATTAATAATGTTGCTTATGTAACTTAAATAAGCTGAAAAACATCCAAGGGAATGCTTTACTATATAGTCTGTTTTCCATACTTGCAAATTATTACAATGTATTACTAGATAACAAAAACATTTCTTACATTCCCCAAGTACAAAAATTACAATAAATCAACTTGTTAGATATATTTTTTGTTGTTATAAACAATGTATTATTACTGTATGAGATAGCTTGCATCATCATTTTCCACAGACAGAATATAAACCTGTTATTTATCATATATTCTAGTATATTATAAATTGACATTTACAACTCTCTAGCTGTTAACATCACTTATATAACAATAGAGAAAGTTGCCAATAATTTTCCCATAAAAATACAATAGTTCTATATTATAACTAAACCATGACATGCAATATTATCATCGTTGAAAACTGACTACGAGTATGAAAGCAGTGAAAAACATTTCACCATTAAAACTTTCTCTGAAAATTAAGCAAATAAATCTTTTTATAAAATTTTCTCTACTTGAACAGTAACTTCATGAAAATCAGATCTGAAACTAAGAATCTTTGTAAAATTATGACATAATATTGTACACACATATCTTTTTATAAAATTTCTCTAAAACGTCAAACAATAAGATCTAAACCTACCAAAGTTCAACGCCTCAACTCAGAAAATGTTCTCTACAGTGTTATCAAAGTATATTTTGCAGCTGATTAACTTATGCTCAAAATTTCATCAAACAGAAAATCATTATAAAATATACACTCACATTTATGCAAAAACAATACAACCGATAGCATAAATCCAGCACTAATTCATTTATATCTAAATTTAGCTCCAGATTAAACGCTCCAATCTGCCTGTAAAAATCAAATAGGGAAACATTGTCAAGTTTCTCTCGCAATCAGGTGATGTTATTGATTTTCAAACTGTGACATTCACAGCCCTGGTTTTTCTCTATGCTTGATTGAGACAGAAACAATATAAAGTAAAAACTGATGCAAATAAATCCATTTTTCCCAGATACCCCGGTTTTCAGGTGTGATAAATAGGGCAGAACTGTTTGTCAGCCAATCATTGCAGTGAAGCTATGCCAGGAGATTATAGACTAAGATTCTACTTAAAACATTTTGAAATATTCATGGACTGTTAAAATTTTGTTATAAATAAAATATGACCCATATTTATAGCAAAATAGTTACTAATACATGTACATGAATAAGCTGAACTACATTGCATCAATTGTACATATATCAAATTGAGATATTGATTGTAAACCTTTTTTAATTAACTTCTTTTGAATGTTTTCCATGTATTTATTGAAATGTCATACATGTAATAAATAATTTTTCTGACAAAATCCTAGCCCGTTATATGCCTCAGATATGCTTTTATTTTTATTTCTCAAAATTCCTCTTTTTTTTTCCTGATAACATGTAATGATGTATATATTTATATATATATAAATTTCCAAAAGTTACATATTGGCAAATTATCTGTCAGAACCATCTTTTGTCTCTGTTGCATTTTACCAATAACTGAATAAATTAGTACAAATATAGTGATTTAGTATTTTGACTTTCATTCAAAATACTACTTTGTTTACATTTTGCTACTTTTATGACAATTTATTTCACATTTAGTGCTACTTTCTTTGGGTCATAAAAATGCAAAACTCTCTAACACAATATTTTTAAAGGTTATGATATTAACATTTTCCCTTTCTCTTTCACTTTCAGCGGAAAAAAACCCCAGGAAAATGAAAACATGGCATGATCAACAGAGCAACACAAAGTTAATGATTTAGTTAGTAATTATGCATCGTTGGATACCCACGGCGGAACCATTTACATTCAATTCATGTTCTGTTACATTTTAATCAACCGTGGGTAATGGCGATGGTAATTAGTATATGGTGTATCGGATAAAACACTTGACTTGAATAATGGCAGCAAACGAAAGGAACTGTTAAAAGATACATCTTGTAATTCTGTGCTACTTTTCTTTATTTTAACTGTTTAATGATAAGAAATCCATTTCATCCAGAGTTAAAATTACTTTAAAAGGCTAAGTATTCAATGTCAAAAATAAATATCAACCAACAAGCAACAGGGAGGTAAATATTCTGTATTCATAATAAATCTGTGAGAAAAACAAGCAAATTCGTTGAATTTATATCCCCCGCCAAGTACTGGTTATTATTAACACAACAACTGAAGACATAAGGCTTTATTTATATATTAATCATGACATAAACAGTAATATTCTTTGAACTTGATAAATATTCAGGGCAATAACAGAGCCATAACTTTGTGTTAAATAGTAAAATCTGGAAATGCCAATGAGATGTATGCATACTACATAACTAATCAAGGGCCATAAATCTGAGTTATAAGTATCTGACTGGAACAAGGCTACTATATGCACATCTCCTCTTAGTATCCTATAAAGTTTCATTGAATTCCAGCCAGTAGTAGCAGAGAAGTAGCGAGGAAACAAATATTTTTCTATATGGATACTGCATAACTAATCAAGGGCCGTAACTCTGAGTTAAAGTGTCTGACCGGAACAAGCCAAGGATATGCGCATCTCCTCTTGGTATTGAAGGTTCCCATAAAGTTTCGTTGAATTCCAGCCAGTAGCTGCAGAGAAGTAGTGTGGAAACGATTTTTACTCTATATGCATACTACATAACTAATCAAGGGCCATAACTCTGAGTTAAAGGGTCTGACCGGAACAAGCCGACGATATGCACATCTCCTGTTGATATTGATGACTCCCATAAAGTTTCGTTGAATTCCAGCCAGTAGTTGCAGAGAACTACTCCAGAAACGATTTTTACTCCATATGCATATTGCATTTATAACTAATCAAGGGCCATTACTCTGAGTTAAAGTGTTTGACCCGAACAAGCCGACGTTATGCGCATCTCCTCTTGGTATTGAAGGTTCCCATAAAGTTTCGTTGAATTCCAGCCAGTAGTTGCAGAGAAGTAGCGCGGAAATCATTTTTACTCCATATGCATACTGCATAACTAATCAAGGGCCATAACTCTGAGTTAAAGTGTCTGACCGGAACAAGCCGACGATATGCGCATCTCCTCTTGGTATTGATGATTCCCATAAAGTTTCGTTGAATTCCAGCCAGTAGTTGCAGAGAAGTAGTGCGGAAACGATTTTTACTCTATATGCATACTACATAACTAATCAAACAGGGCCATAACTCTGAGTTAAAGTGTCTGACAGAACAAGCCGACGATTTTATGCGCATCTCCTCTTGATATTGGATGATTCCCATAAAGTTTCGTTGAATTCCAGCCAGTAGTTGCAGAGAACTACTCCGGAAACGAAATTCGGACGGACGGATGGACGGACGGACAACGCCAAAACTATATCCCCCTCCCGATTCCATTGAAATATTTTTCAATATGGATACTGCATAACTAATCAAGGGCCATAACTCTGAGTTAAAGTGTCTGACCGGAACAGGCTGACGATATGCGCATCTCCTCTTGGTATTGAAGGTTCCCATAAAGTTTCGTTGAATTCCAGCCAGTAGTTGCAGAGAACTACTCCGGAAACGATTTTTACTCCATATGCATACTACATAACTAATCAAGGGCCATAACTCTGAGTTAAAGTGTCTGACCGGAACAAGCCGACGATATGCGCATCTCCTCTTGGTATTGATGATTCCCATAAAGTTTCGTTGAATTCCAGCCAGTAGTTGCAGAGAAGTAGTGCGGAAACGATTTTTACTCTATATGCATACTACATAACTAATCAAGGGCCATAACTCTGAGTTAAAGTGTCTGACTGGAACAAGACGACGATGTGCGCATCTCCTCTTGATATTGATGATTCCCATAAAGTTTCGTTGAATTCCAATTTCGTTCAATTCGTTGAACACTACCAATTAACTATTAAATTTATTTTCGTGATTTTCAAAAATTTACATAAATTTTATTATTTATAAAAAGAATTCAATTTAATAAAAAATCATACACTTGTGCATATTTGGCAACTTCTTTTTACTTGAACAAAAATGACATTTTATATTACAAAAATATGATATTCAAAAAAAAAAATTTCTTTCAAAGGCTACCATTAAAGTATAAAGTTGTAAATGTCATTACATTCAGAATGACTTGGCACAGGATGATAAAACTTGAGTGCACAATGATTTATCACTTTTTTGTCTTCAACTTTGTTGTTACATCTTGCTTGGTCAACTGATTAGATTTATCTTGACCAGTCAAGCTGTAAGACTAAGAATCAGGGTCAGCTCGGCCCTAAAACGTACTTGCCAACTTTTTCAATTTCTGTTTGTTAGTTATAATACCTCTGAATACTTTTATAGTAATTTACTCCTTAAATTTATTATAAACTAATCAATTTATTTCCTAATAGGTTTTTAAAAGAGGGCCGAGTTGACCTGTGCCGAGACACAGGAACTTGAAATTCTATCAATATTAATGATAATATCCAAAATATACCCCCTATACAGTATAAATAAACACAAGGAATGAAACGCCTTTTCCCCACCCCAACATAATTTACGCCGAACAAAACAACAGATCAAAATACTGGTCATTTCGATAAACAATAAATGCATCAAATACCATCGATAACTTTTTAAAATCGCAGGGCTATGTGGGAAAATTATCAACATTTTCTATTTTTTTCCCCGGGTTTAAAATTTGTTGATCCAATGAAATGAAAACTAATTTCCTTTTAACCTAAAAATTAATAGGGTTTTAATTTTTCTTCAAGGAAATTTACGGTACTTAGCTTTTTTATTGTAGATTTTATAAAACTGAAGTTAACATTAAATTGCAACAAGTATTAATCTTTTGAGGGTTTTTTGGAAAAGATTTAATCTTCGTAAAAAATAAAAGATGTCGTAAATTTTTCAAAAAATTTTGGGGCGTTCCACTTCATGAAAATTATCTTTTATGATTATTTTAACATAAAATTTTTTATTATACCGGGTTTTTAAAAAAAAATTTCCCCCGTGGGGGTTTTATTATTATTTAAAAGAGTTAAGAATCCAAACCCTTTTTCCTTCCCAAAAATGTTTCCTAATAAAGTAAATTCCAAAGCTTACGATCAGCGTAATTGGGTGTGTTTGTAATTTACTTCACACGTAGCGCCTCCTATCAAAACATGCAAAGAAAGGGAGAGAACTTCGCAAAAATAATGCAGCGAAAGGTGGTTTTCCGCGGAACGAAGTTACAATTTCTAAGAGTGAAAAAATCTCTATTTGATCTGCTAGAATTATTTGCAGGTCATCCGTTCAATAATGAATTTTTAATACTGTATGTTAAAATTTCACAAATGACAAATAAGTAGCAATAATACAGTAAACATATATCTTTTAACTTGACAACGTTTTTTTCTTTTAAATTTACTGGCCCTACTGTACAGTACTAACTCCAACACATAGATAACCCCAACACGTAATAAATAAAATTATTATAACTTTGTTTTTCAACTAACGAGCACATTGCCACATAGTATTATAAGAGCAGGCCAGAATGTGATGACCTTTTTGCCTGCTGCACAGTAAATGAGCCAATTTTTCAAAAATACATGTAATCTGGAACATACGATACGATTATAGTACATCCCAGATGTAATGCAGGCTTTTTTCAAAAAATATATATTGCATTTCCTTTTTTTTTTGTGTGTGTTTTTACAATGACTTACTATAAAGCAAATGCGCCCAAAATTTGTTTGTGATAGTATTACCCAAAACAAAGATACAGACATTTTTATACCCCTAAAAATATCCAATTTTACATGTAATGTGTTAGCATCTGTTTTTTTTTTGTGTTTTTAGAATTAACACCACTATTATATCTGCTTTAATTTATCACTTAAATTTTTTACATGCACATAGATAATAGTGATATATAATACTTGGTATACACCATCCTGGTTTTTATCGTTATAACAATTTTAGTAAAATCAGACTTTTGTAATGCATCAGTTTTTTTTTTCAAAATTCAGTTGTTAAGCAAACAAGTATACCTTTAAGCAATAACAAATGAAATAGTACTTTATTGTCTCAATCTAATGAAATATGAATTAAAAACATATGTTAAGTGTTTTCAATTCAAATTTTTACCATAGTAGGCATTTTAGTGGTAAAAAAAATTTGTGATGAAAAAACTGTAACATCCGCCCCCTCTCAAAAAATATCCAATTATAAAACAATACTCATAAAAAAACAATGTTTCTGGTGCTTAATGATAGTCTTACAATGAAAATGTTATAAAAAATGCCAATTTCTATGTTTATTGAGAAGAAAAAAAAATACAAAGTAATGTATAAGTTTTTGTTTTTTTCTGGTGTAAAAAAAAAAACATCAGTCCCCGTAACATCCGTCCCCCTATATTGGTGCTTATTAAATCTCACAAAAACTGTAACTGGAATGGGAATTTTACACTACAAAACACCAAAGTTACAATGAAAAAAATGAAGGGAAATAACATAAATAAAAGCACTGAAAATGATTGTATTTATATAAAAAAAAATTTGTTAACACTAAATCCTTAATTTTGAAAAAAAAATCAGCTTATTTTTTTGCTCTGAAAACAAAAAATTGTTTACTTTGAAATAAAATTTATATGTTATTTTTTAACATCAAGTGGACCTAATGAGTTTTTAAGATAATATTTAAGCTTATATGAATTTTATAACAAATATAATCTTTTGTTATTCTGTGTTTACAAACTAAGGGTACAGAAGGGGACGGATGTTACAGAATTGAACTAAAAATTCTTTTTACAGTAATACGAAACTTATCTTGTTCTTATGATGCATGATAGAGAAGTAGTAAACTGTGCAACTGTATAGGAATGTTTTACACAACAAAATACTATTTAAAAAAAACTAGAAGAAACAAACACAAAATCCATAACAGGATATATAGAAAGAGGTGCAAACAATAGAGATGTTGAAAAAAGTGTCTTTGTGATTAAAAATTGGTCAATTGTTAAAAATATAAATTCTTTAGCCTTAAATAGTTAACAAACCATGTATCCCAGCCCTTTCATAAAACAGTGGGGATATGGCATATCCTAACTCTATACACACCAGAAGGGACTGGCGCTTTATTGGAAGTTAACGAGCTGTATATTGGGAGCTGTGTATATTGTATATTGGGAAGTGTGATATATTACAAAACAGTAGGGGTGCCAATTAAGGGTGATATATATTATGCTTAAAAACAGTGGGAGGGACTACCATATCTGTTTCAAGAATGTCTGTCATTAAGTATTAAAGATGAAGATCAATTAAGTCAAAGGATTTATTGAACTTCAAAATTTTATAGGCTAAATATGTAGTCAATGGAAAATAAACAAATAAAGAAATATAATTCAACACCCTGATTAAAATTTTTAGATTTTTTTCCCCAAAAAACTCAAGCACATTTTCATACAATTTGACCCATTTAATTATTGTTAATAAAGTGAAAGAAACTTGTAAGTAAAGGATATGGTAAGGATTCCTGTAATTAAAAAGTTGGAATAATTGTGAAAATTATTCTGTAAATAAACCCTTCGCAAATTATTTGCACCTATAAATTTTATTGAATTACAAATTAGTTCATTAAGTTAAGCAATTCATGTACAGTGAAATATTTACACAGAGAATTATTAAAAGTTAGAAATAATGAGATTATGATACCGAATCATTATGAAATCTTTGGATAACGCTGCTAACATTCCACATTAATTTACTTAAAATTTCATCAAATCAATAACTTAATTGCAACAATTTAAAATCTTATAATTTTTAATGAAAATTTTTAATTGTGTATAATTTATGCATTTAGTAATGAAAAATTCAAGCTTGCATAATTATGTTTCAATCTGAAAACTTATTTACTTCATACTGTATCATATCTTTTACAAATATAAATCTTATTATTTAACTAAAGTATTTTGTAAATAATTTCATGTATAGAAATGTACCGTTGGTATGACAGTTTCTATTTAATGTTAATGCATTATCAGGAAACAAAGATTCTTTTATTAAATAAGCTATGTTTTTATTTTATTCAAAATATTTCAATGTTCATTCAAATGTAAGATAAATGGAAGAAAACTAAGTCAATGCAACTTTTCATTGTGAAACGCAAATAGTAAGAAACTCCATAATTGTCGGGTATATTTCTACATTTTTCTCATAATTCATTCAATTATTTTACATTTATTGTGCTGTACAAAGCATATACTCTTATAAATTTTATCACTTTAAAATAAAACCAAACAAAAAAAAGTATGAACTATGAGCTTTAAACATCTAGTGTAACATCCGTCCCCCCAAAAATGTAACATCCGCCCCCCTGATACAATTCATTTTTGGGTTATCTGACGAGAAATATACATAAGAAAGTCCTTTAATTTCTACTGTTTTATAAGAAATGTGTTTGCATATTTGATTTAAATATGATTTGGTGTACCTAGCTTTGTTTTATTTCTCTCTGTTTCTAACATGTTTGAACATTTCATTTTGTGTGAAAAATACTGAAAATTTGAAAGCAAATATTTTTATATCTAAGACGAATTTTCTGGATTTTTTTTTGTAACATTAATCGAACACATAATATTTTTATAAAATAAAGAGAAATAATACAATTTTTATTATAAACTGTAAGATATTCAGACTTTTAGTATTTCTTTGTAACATCCGTCCCCTACCCACACAGTCCGCAAGAGATGTAATATTTAGAAACAGGTATCCAAAAAGTTATCCGTTCTTTCCAAAAATATTGTTATAGACACCCTAGGGTACTTAAAAAGAGCAAATATTGTCTTGTATGTTTAACTTTATTTTTTGACTTAGATGCTAACACAATTGGCCCATTTACTGTGCAGCAGGCATTTTGTACATAAACTTTTAGGCAAAAACTGCTTCAAAGCGTTCTTTTTACTAAATTACAATAAGGTACTGCGCATGTATGTAGACTTGTATATTGACCATAGGCCACTGACTTGGGAAAGATTTTTGAAAAATTGTTTAAATATCAACAAAAAAAATAAATAAAACATATAAGATGTAAAAATAAATTATTGATGCCGATTTTCCAGCCATTTTTTACTTAACAATTTAATTGTCGACTTTATCTACTGTTGTGGGGTAAAAAGACCATTTTTTGTATACCTCATCCAGGACCTTAACACATTACTTCATATACACGCCTTTTAACGCCTTTTTCACCCCCCCTTTTTTGTTGTCTCAAATGTTGAAAAAATGCCTTATTTAGGCCCCAAACACTTGTTTTTGTTTGAGAAATGTTGTTAAAAAAAGTGACCTCTTTTTCGGCGCGGTCCCCAACCAAAAGATACATCAGGGGGTTGCCAGAAGGGGGATGTGCCCCCTTCTGTTTGGGGGGTTTGAAGGGGGGCGGAGTCCCCCTCATCGCCAAGAAAATTTTGGACTTGTAAGAGGCTGTAAATGATCCCAGATTGATCATAAGGTAACGTGTAACCAACGCTGAAAAGCATTTGACTCTATCTCAATCCATTGAGAAGTTGCAGCACTTTGAAATCAATTTTGATGGAAAAAATCAACGCAAAATAGTGATTTTTGGCAATTTTGAGATGTCCCCTCGTTGCCATGGTAACAGAAAATTTGAGCCTGAGCATGTTGTTGCAAGGGCAATGGTCCAGTCAACATTTGTGCCAAGTTTGATTAGTGTTGAAGCAGTTTTTATAGTATTATAGCAATTTGAACTTGTAACGGGAGACTTTTCAATGAAAACAGCCATTTTTCACAAAATGCTCATGAAGTAATGGGTTAATGAAAAAAATAAAAAAATCTACAAAACAACAATTTTTCTTCAAATTTATATGACAGGCCATGTTTAAATATGAAAAAACGCGATTTAGGGTAATTTCAAGTATTTTCATCATTTTCTGTTAACCCATTACTTCATATACACGCCTTTTAACGCCTTTTTCACCCCCCCCCTTTTTTGTTGTCTCAAATGATGAAAAAATGCCTTATTTAGGCCCCAAACACTTGTTTTTGTTTGAGAAATGTTGTTAAAAAAAGTGACCTCTTTTTCGGCGCGGTCCCCCAACCAAAAGATACATCAGGGGGTTGCCAGAAGGGGGATGTGCCCCCTTCTGTTTGGGGGGTTTGAAGGGGGGCGGAGTCCCCCTCATCGCCAAGAAAATTTTGGACTTGTAAGAGGCTGTAAATGATCCCAGATTGATCATAAGGTAACGTGTAACCAACGCTGAAAAGCATTTGACTCTATCTCAATCCATTGAGAAGTTGCAGCACTTTGAAATCAATTTTGATGGAAAAAATCAACGCAAAATAGTGATTTTTGGCAATTTTGAGATGTCCCCTCGTTGCCATGGTAACAGAAAATTTAAGCCTGAGCATGTTGTTGCAAGGGCAATGGTCCAGTCAACATTTGTGCCAAGTTTGATTAGTGTTGAAGCAGTTTTTATAGTATTATAGCAATTTGAACTTGTAACGGGAGACTTTTCAATGAAAACAGCCATTTTTCACAAAATGCTCATGAAGTAATGGGTTAAAGAAGTACCAGTTTCCATTTTCGTACATATTTTTGTAGTGTTAATGTTAAGTCTTTGAACTGAACTTTATTAAGATGGGTCAATAGTTAAAATATACAGGAAGATAATTAAGATAGTGCCGGACTTATCTCTCCAACCAGTACTGTATAATACCTGGGGTCAATGGAAATCTGCAAATGTCACTTCTCACTTTCCCTCGGAACATGCACGTCGCTGAGAAGGCACAGGGCATCGGCAGAAGATTTACAGCTTGGCTGGTAGTTAACTTAAATTATAGCCACCGTGGGCGTTATCACGGGACCGCTACTTCGTCAACAACTGCGGACCAGCTGCCGGTGTCTTGACTAATGCCGAGGGGAGCGGCCCTACAATGTAGGCGCTTGGGTCGACGAGGACGGTGTGCTAAGGTGCGTGAGCCCTTAGCACTGTTAGACAGCTTGAACGGCAGGCCTTTTGCTGGCACAAACAGCCCTTGTCAGGGCTAATCTTTCATATTGTCACAGGTTACTGTACATTAAGAGTCCCATTGACGGCCGTACAGTGACCTACTTTCGGCTCAAAATTCATATCTTTGGCTCATACTCCTTGGAAATTGCATGGAGGTAAATTATCACCACTTTTGTGTTTCAAAATTAACTCTTTAAGGGCATGACTGGTGACATGTCCGGGGTCCGTACTCGAGAGCGAAAGCTGCATTTTTTACCCTTGCGGGCGGATGGTCCCTCATTAATCATTAACTACATACATACAAGTCTGCAAATGTAGGCACAATATTAAGAGGGTGACACGTCTAACTACAGACTAATTTCCCTGACACATGAACTCTGTAAAACTCCAGAACACATTGTCGCCTTTTCAATCACAAAGCATTTCACAAACCTGGGAATTATAGATATACCAACTGATTCCAATATGATTTTCGTAAAAAAGAGATCATGTGTAACGCAACCTATGATGCTAGATCTAGTACATTACCTTCTTGTATTAGTACATTACTATGACACAAGAGGTAAAACACTTAAATTAATCAAAAGTTTCCTAGATTATAAGCTCCAGTCTGTCCGAAAAATTGGACGTATCCTCCTCTAAAGCCATACCGTTTTTTTTCTGGAGTCCCTAGGGATCGGTGCTTGGACCCCTTTTTCTTTCTTACATCGAAAAAGGCCCCACCACAGGACGTTCAATCAAATCTTCGGCTATCTGCTGATAACACTGCTATATATACCTAACCCTAAAATCTCAATTTAAGTTTCTGGGTGAGGAAAAATGTCGGATTTTCAGAGCTGATATTTTGACTTTGAGTACGTTAGTGAAAGCCGGGTCAGCAATCGAAAATCTTTCCAAAATGATTATGAATACTTTAGAAAAGTAGGAGTTGAATTGAAATGGAGTTTGACCTATCAAAATGTCAAATAATCCACGTCACAAGAAGAAACATCCTGTATCAACTAATTATTGTGTTCATGGAACTAGTCCAGAGGCGGTTTCACAGGCTAAATATCAGGGCGAAGATATATCAAATAATCTCTCATGGGACGAAACCATAAAGAAGTCAATTAAAAACACAAAGCAAACGCCGTAATACATGTAAAAAGGTGTACTCCTTACTCCTTAGTTAAGGTCATTGCACATAAGACCTACAACAAAAATATGCATCTGAAGTCTGAACCCCCACCAAGTCAAACTCAAATTAATCAAATATTAATTGTCCAAAAATGAAATGCGCATTGGGTCAAATCTGACTTTGGACGCAAAACCAATGTCACCCAGATGCTATAGTCTCTTAAATAGCGCAAACTATATCGTTGTCGTAATTAATGTAGGCTCCATGATGTACAAACTCACTAATGATAAAGTCGCTACCCCACAGGTTATTATCTTACAACATTAGCGAGAGCTTTCTGACATACCCACATGCTGAGTTATACGTTAATAAAAGTCCAGACAGTCTTACCTTTCAAGAACAGTTTTCCACTGCAACAGCTTACAACAATTCCCACACTTAGCCAATTCAATAAAATAGATAAAAATAGGAATCCATAAAAAGTCCAAAACGGCAAAATTGAAAATGTTGCAGACTCGGTTTGATTGAGCGACTGTTAGCCAAATTGAACGAACATATATCAACATAACAGATTGCAAGACTGCTTTTAATTTTAACAAACCCTTTACATTTCCCACCTTTTATTCTATATGTATACAATATTTTATAAATGTCTTCTTTTACTTCATTTTTAAAACTTTCTTTTGTGGCTCGATGGCATGACGCGCCGATAAATAGATAGTCCATAGAATCATGCCATATATTTAAATGTCGGAAAAAGACACTGAAAACTTCACAGGAATCTCAATCCTCATAATGCTGCAGGGTCAACCCAAATAATACCGATTGTTTTAAAGAAATAAGTAGAGAAATAGCTTCCATTTTGACTAAATTTTTCCAAAAGTACATGCAAACAAGCACAATGCTTGCAAAATGGCGAATGCATTACCTGTATATAAGAAAGGCTCAAATATATCTTTTACTTGTTTTCTGTTTATCACACTGGAACACACTGTTTTCTCCATTATAATTACATATTCTATGAATTGCTGACTGCTTTAGAAAAGAGATTCTGTCGTTCTTTCGAATTCGACCTCTAACGTAAATTAATGATATATTTTAATCTGTCTATCAAAAAAGTCAAATTGACCTCATAGTTTTTGACACCTCAAAAGCTTTGACATGGTCAATATAAGCTGCAATTTAATGATATAAGGGACGAAACTCTCAAATGAATTTAGTATTTCTTAGACAATAGGTCTCAGTCAGTTGTGGTGCACGGCTTAATTAATGTCAACTACTATATATGAGGTGTCATCCAGGCATCTGTCCTTTGGTCTCCATTATTTCTTATCAATTTAAATTATTGATCCATCTGTCTTTGTTAAACGCTCTTTAAGTTCGAATCTTTGCTTATGACACAGCTATGTATCTCTCTTAATCTGAAGTTTCTTTCTCCTATGCCAAAGACAACAAGTCTCACCCGAATGTAGTAACACATACAATTGAATCCTTCAAAATGCAATGTCATCAAAATGAAAGCAAAAGAAAACAAAACAAAAACCGAAAGATTCAAATACCAAAGACAATAAACCATGCACAATAGCATCGTTGAATCAGTTATATCAGTAAAATTCATTGGCGCCTAAATATCAGATAATGTAATTTTGAACTTCCACATTTGCAGCATTGCAAACCCCTTTTAAAATTACTAAAAGTACAACCTACTTGTGTACGCCTGTCACAACCACTAACAAGACCAACTTTAAATTCTTATTCATAAGCTTTCAAATAAATTCAAATAACTACTTACTAACACAAAAATTCAATTTTACTAGGATCATTTATCACTGGAAAGTATTGCGTCAAAATGCTGTCCCCTTGTCTGGACCATTATTCAATAGGGCTGTAAGGTAGATTGAACTAGCCACGCCCTAAACGCAAAGGTCTAGGTCGCCCTTCCTTTTCATATTTTGTTGATTTTTCTTACTATAAATACAATCTTTGTTATAATATAAATTCTATACTTTTTAAAAAGACTGGAAAAATATTACATTGTTTCTTCTTCATTCTAAATTTAATTTTCATTAAAAGGTTGTTTCTTCAAGAAATTACGTCACATTGTCATCATAACGCATGTATCAGCATTAATTAAAGTAGTCAGCATTAATTAAAGTAGTGAAAAGAATGCCAAAAACGACAAAATAGAAAACGTTGCAGGGTGGGCTTGATTAAGCATGTTCATGGACAGTACTGGAAAGTGAAAGTTACCGTTCTCGCCCCTTAGCGCCGACTTAAGCGGAATTCAACATTTAAACATGAAACATTTTAAACCTAGAGACCATTTCATTTTTTTCTCAAGTTTGTTTTGTGCACATTTATATTAACAATTGCCATTAGCTTCTGCATACATACATCTACAGTGAAAGTGTTTTGTTACACGAATTATTTAGATATACAGCTTTCTTCACTGACATCTTGTTTCAACTCTTTGACACATTTTAGGGTGATTGTTACTCGATCCATTTGAATGATTCTTCTGTATTTGTTTTGTTTATTGTAGACTTGTGTATTTTAACTGAGATCTAAATTCAAAGGGTCGTTAAAGGTCAGTTCAGATTTATTTGATGTTAAATATAGCAAAACTTCGTCATCGAAATAGGCAAACACTTGTATCGTTTTTAATTTTACTTTAAATAGACTTGCATACTGTTATAAATTAACAGACCATTTAACTTGTGTAACAAACCATAGTAAGCAAATATCTTTGATACGTTATGGGCCAGATGTGGTCATCTCTTTCTGGAATAAAGCAAAAACATGCAATTGAAACATCGTGAAAAAAACGACGATAAGAATCCTTCAATACGTTTTTATTTTTTCACAATTGTAAAAACATCATAAATAAACTAAATGTTGCTCAGAACACTTATTTCAATAAAAAACGCTTTTATTTTAGACATTGCAAACTATCTGACTGTTGTTTTATCATAAGATTGCATGACAGCGTGTTTATTTTGTTAAATTATTAATTTGAATGGTGGACACCTGGATTTGCTTCAGTCGGTGCCAAGAATGGTGAACGGTAACATGCATTAACAACTTCTGTCCTTGAACAACTTTCCAATATCTTCAAATTTGATCTGTTTGGCGACGTTTATGGTTTCCACTTTATACAAGAGTTAATCGCCAGAATTAAATTCCAATGAAACTCAAAACTACACGTACGAGTAAAACTCAGTCACATGTAATAGAAATGTAGGAAAAGATTTGATTAAATTAAAAATTTATGTTTTTTTAATGTCTTAGAAACAAAATTAATATAGATTATTTCCCAAAGCCTTAAACTCCAGGGATTATTGATATAATATTTAAAGAGTTACGTTCCAACTACATTATACAGGATATGTAATAAATAGATTACGTAATAGCTTCGCCCATTGTTTCTAATTTAGGGCACATTGACTCTTTTTCTTGGGAACCAAAGGCACCATATCGTGCCAACATTTAAAAACGTGGCCTTTTGTTAGTGTCTACTTTAGAACAGTACGTGCGATGATTTCGGACACCCCTTGGTGAATTACCGAAAGTAATTCGCAAAAATCACATCGAAATGGGACAAATACTTGCATTTGGAATACCGTGATACTTGATACTTATTTGTTATCTATGTTTGTTTAAAACACTCTTTGGAGTTGTTGACATTAAATTTCAGCAAGACTGCTAGACCACACCGCTGAATTCTTTATTTGTGTATTTCATCCTGGCAGGCTCCATAAAGGCAAATTTTCTAGCTCGACATATATTGGAAGAAAACATATTTTTACAAAGAATTGTGTTCTTCATTCAAATTTAAAGAACATGTATTCAAATCGAAAAGCAGAAAGCTGAGAGTATTTGGAAAAGTTTGTTTATTTCTTAGTTATTATCTTAATGTACATAGAGCTGCCTCAAATAGATCTATTCTTTGTCAAGTTCTAGCCAATTTTTGATACTTTGAAATTTAATAATATATGCACATGGTTCGAATATCGATCACTACGTATTTGTAAAATAACAAAAGTCAGCCTAATTCTTCTCTTGGATGAAAAGCAGGTATTATTCCTGTGGGTCAAGTCAATTACTTGTGACGCAAATCCTATTAAAACAAAAACAAACAATCTTATAATTAATTTAAAACGTTGCCGATAACAGAAGTTAGTCTTCTTTTACTTTTGAATGAAATAGCATATATGATTTTTTAAAAATAAAGTTATACATTTGAAAGATAGTAAACGTCAGTCTAATGCTCCTCTTGAATTAAATGCAGGTAGTATATCTGGATAGTTTTCATAACCAAAAATTTCAAAGTCAACAGCATAAAGTTTTTGAAGTTTTAGAATATCCCCTCTAGGCACTGTACTCCAAAATTCCTTGTACATTTCGTCTTTAATTTGTTTACGCATGATTGGTGAAGACATATGTCTTGATGTTTTTGCATGTTTTATCATGTCATCTAGTGTCGTCTTTTCATTTATTTGTCTCACGTCCAATGTGCCGTTTCCAATCAGACCCCTAATCTGTAGCTTCTTCCACGCACGCAGTAGCGCATCTTTGAACGATAGACACTTTTTATACTTAGCATGAAATGAAAATGGCTGATTCAATGTATCTTTAATTGCATCGTCAACTGCTGCATCTTTTCCACTGGTATTAAGGAATAAAACCATCTTTGTTAATCCAAGTTTAGTAAGAATATGAGCAGAATCTTTTTGAAAATTTTCCATTTTACCAACAAAGTTATACTTAATTTCACACGGATGACAATTTTTGTTCATTTCAACCCAGTGTGGATCAATATTTTGTCCAGTTTTTAGGGTATATATAACATACTTTATGAATTCTGAAAATAATATATCATGGCCACAAACAGATCTAAAACGTTCCTTCCGAAGCCCTCTGGTCAAGACAGCGATCTTCACACCGACATTTTTCCAGAAATAAGGATTCGGTGCAAGCATTTTATCAACAAAAAAAGAGAATAATCTGTTATAAGGATCACGAGTGAACATTACTTTGTAAAACTCGTGAGCTGCATATTCATTCCAAATCAGTTTTGTTTGGGGATATTCTCTGTCAAATGGTAAGTCATATGGATTGGCAAGTTTCGAATATTTTTTCTCCCTCTCTATCATAAATACTCGTCTCCAAAACGTGGTGCCAACTTTATAGATGGGACAAAGCAGTGTGGTTTTGTTTCTGTTAAATCTTACAGTCATTGTAAATTCATTTCCTTTGACTTTCTGATATTTTTTACAAACTTCAATGATCCGTGCAGCATTGCCTTCCCCATTTGCTTTAAATTTTGTCTGAAAAAAAAAGAACCAGAAATGTAAAAGCTGGCAGACATTTCTTATTAAAATAGAGAAAAACAGAGACCAAAAAGAAAGCCCAAAAACATCAAAATTGTAAAGGTTGCATGCACGGTTTGATTGAGCTGGTATATTATTAACATAATTTCACCGAAAAGACTCAAAAGAAAGATGTTTTCGTTTCAGAATGATGCAGATAATTGAAATTTCTTATTTGTTGACACGCAGCATTTTCAATTTTGCCGTTTTGGACTTTCTTTAGGGATTCATATTTACTCTATTTTAACATATAGTCTTTTGTGAATATCTAGTTTGAATTGACACCGAGGATACACGCACAGTCGTAGTACAAACAATGCCAAAACAACGTGAACCAGTTCATTGCTGGTAAAATGAAGACACAGGGTGTATAGTTGGGGGGTCATGATTACCCCCCCCCCATTAGATTTGAATATTGTGTAACATAACATTACGTCAAGATTTTTTAGTAACAGTCAAGCATCATTTTGACTTTGACCCTTTTAAACAATTTTGTCAATCGTATTATTTTTATCACATTAACTGCGGTGCAGGAGTGTAATAAAGCCATTTAATAGAAACAATATTACACTAATGTAATATCACTTTAACGTGACGAAATTTGCGCTATATATAAACATAGCTACTATAGGCACGTCCATGAAAAATGGCTAGTTTTAACTGTAAACCGTTCTCTTTTTGAATATGTGATAAATAGAATATTATATTCGTGAAGATTCAATACTAAATTTATAGAACTCGTTGAATAAAACAATACTATGCTCGCTAGAGGCTCGCATAATATGATTTTATTCAACTCGTTCAATAAATTTAGAAATAACCCTACACTCATTCAATATCCTCTATTTCAGTTGCATGGATTATTATAAAGACTTTGCTATTTAAAAAAGTTTACATTGAAAATAAATATATTTTCTTAAGAAAAACTTCTACTCACAGACATTTTTGTCGTTGTTGTTGTTGTTTTTAAATTAAGTAGCATTTGCTCATTGGCAGGTACACGTGGATAACTCCTTATTGTAACATTTTTTGTTTTACTTGCATTTATTACGTCCACAGTTTTTGTTAGGAGTCCACTGGCATATGTCAGAATTTGCACTGAAAAAGCAATAATTTGACACATATTAGCTATATAGTAATCCGGTCATACCAGTCATATAAATTTAAACTGTTGTTTCTAAGAGATATTGCGTTCTGTACCATCTCTCATTAGCAACTGAAAACATGACAAGTTCAGGGAACAAGCCATCTCTTGAATGAAAAGAAAACCAAAAGTGCAAGTGCAATACATTTCACGAGTTTAAAACTAACTACAATTTTAGTGTTTTAACCGAGATGCTAGACTTATATTGTGGAAAGGCCCTACAGAATGAAATAATTGAGTTGCAAAGTCTTTAGAATGAGATGCTAGTTACTAAATTTCGTGCATATAGCATGATAAAACAAAGTAGTTTTATAGCATTATGTCAGAGATATGCCTGTTGCCAGGTCTGTAGAATTAGATAAGCAAGTTGCGAGGTCTTTAAATTGAGAAAACCATTTAAATTTATCTGTAGATACTAGCAACCGAACTGGCCTGTAGCCAGAGATGACTAAGTTGCTAGTTATAGGGTCTACACATATATAACCAAGCTGCTAGTTCTAGGGCCGTACATAGTGATAACCAAGTTGCTTGTTATGAAGAATGAGATAACAAAGTTGCTTGACATGAATAATGAGATACCCATATTCCTTGACATGAAGAATGAGATAACCAAGTTGCTTGACCTGAAAAATGAGATAACCAAGTTGCTTGACGTTGAGAATGGGATATCAGAGTTATCTGACGGTGACCAAGTTTTTTGACATGAAAAATGTGGTAACCGAGTTGGTTGGTCGTTTGGTTTTGCTTGGTATTTAACATAAGATAACGTATTATGCTGCTAAGCCTATAGAATAGAATGACCGAATATTAAAAATGACATTATCGAGATGTTAAGCCTGAAGAAATGAATAAACGAGTTGGTTGACGTGTAAGATGAGGTTACCGACTTGCTGGTCCTGTAGCATAAGACAACTGAGTAACTATGCCTGAAACATGAAATAACAGAGTGGCTAAGCCAATGACATGGTGAATTCTATTTTTTTTTAAACATTAATTAACACAGTTTCTAAGACAAATTTGGAAACAAAGTTGCAATGCTTGTCTAATTAAATTATCGAGTGCTAAATGTATGTCCTAAGAAGATAAGGTTTAATAAAAGTCAATAAACTCTTTTTTTCAAACTCAGTCAGTCATCTCATCTTTTCAGTGTTGACTGTACTTTACCTCGGACCATCAAAGTCAATGCCAGAATAAAAAGTAACACAAACAGCAGCTGTTTTAACCTCTTGATGTTCCCACTTCTCATACTGTTGATGTGACCTTTTCATGGAAAATGCGATCTTGTACACCACTTCTCTGGAACCATAAATGATATCAGTCTTTAAAAGCATCTAGTATTGCTCGATATGTGCAGAAAAAAAGATCTTTGCATGCATATACGCGAGGCATCATAATATAGAAGAAATCATATAAAAGAAAGAATGTTTTCAGACTGGACTTTACAATCATCAATGTACTTTTATGAAACTATACCTTAAAATACTTAGTGAGATCTTGATCTTTAAGCTACAAACTTGTTGTCACTCATCACAAATTGCTTTAAAGTACCACATATTTAAGTCAAGTATAACTAAATCTTCTGTTGCTGTCAAAGATATGGACTAGATATGACTTTCAATGCACTATCATAACATGACTTTTGGCATTTAAATATGACCTTAACATTTGGGCTGCTGAACTAAATTTTGTTGACTATATGTCATCTTAATAAAACGCTTATTTATATTTGTTTTTTAAAGTCAATCCATGAATAACAAAGTTATGCAAAAAAGAAGACCATGTCATTAAATACGTATAGTGGTGAAATTGACCTTTGAACTGGAGACCTTGACTCTTACATCATAACGTTTAGTATATTTATGTCAAGTTGTTTTGAAATCCACCCGGGAATGACGATTTTGTTGACCGGCTACGACCATCAATGTACAAAATTATATTACGACTTTTGAATACAAGTTTGTCCTTGACCTGGAGAGCTGATTCTTGAGCATAACGTTCAACACACTTTTGTTGAGGAATTTAAAATTTACCTGAAATGACTGACAGAAACATCAGTGAGATTTTATGGAAAAAATCATATCATGATTTTGGACGTACAAGTGTGACTTTGACCATTGAGCTAGGAACCTGATTCTCATGCGCGCCTCGTCGCCATCATTCATTCAGAATGCCAGATTTGTTGATAGGACATATCATAAATTTGGAATACAATGTGACCTTGACCTTAGTGTTAAATATCTAATTCTTTCGCGTAGCACTTTGTCATCATTTACAACACATGTTTTGTCCAGAATTGCTAACCGAACACACACGAACAGTGCTTTATATCTTGACATTTGATCAACAAGTGTGACCTTCAGCTAAGGACATGATTCTTTCCAAATAAACATAGACATAATGTTCAACACTGTTATAAAAAGTGATTCAGTGACTTTTATATCCATCAAGGAATAACACAATTATTGCACGGACACAAATATTAGTGAATTCTATAAATTTTTATAGAAACAAGTGATCCCTCACGCCCCCTAGTATCGGTTTGGGAGGTACTCAATAGTCAACACTAAAAGTGCTGGACTCAATGATCCCGAAGGACCAGAAAAATATTTTACAGCTGCCACACAGCACTTAACACCTGCTGTTGTGATGTAAAAATATCTGGAAAAAAAGTGATTCCTCGGAAGCATTAAAACATCAAAACAGCAAATTTACATGAAAATTGCATGCTCGGTTTGATTGAGTCTTTTTATGAGTTATAATGATAAAGTGTAACATCCCTCACGCACATAGCACCGGCTTGTGCGGTACTCAGTTCTCAACACTAAAAGTGTTGGAATCAATGGTTCCGAAGGACCATAAAAATATAACAACACTGAAGTGAAGTACGGAGCAACTTTCTACGGCCGCCACTCAGTACTTGACACTTGCTGTTGTGATGCATAAATATCACTCGGAAGAATTAAAAGCAGCAAAATTACATGAAAATTGCGGACTCGGTTTGATTGAGTCTGTACATGGGGGATAATGAAAAAGTGCAGCATCCCTTACGCTCCTAGCACTTGTCCGTTTGACACTTTGACCGTTGAGCAAAGAAATCGATTTTGCGCGCAACACATCGCACATTTATACAAAATTATTTCTAAATCCAAATTATGAACCGGACACAAAGTCGAGACGGATGGTCAGAATGACGGGAAGGACAGGCTGACGGACAGACGCTGCAAAAGGTGCAAGACCCCTCATACGTGGGGGCATAAACCAAACATTTGTTTTTAATTCTTCATGATTTAGGAATGCCAGGATATAAAGAAGAAAATATATGATTGAAAATATGATATACGTACATCAGTTAAAGAAATCACATATAAACCATTTCTCACATTCAGCGATACATGTAATTTATCAAGACACTTACCACGATTTCAATAAATAAACTAATGAATTATCTAAAAAAAATCCGTATAAATTCTCTAAACATTCCACCAGCACATAATTTCAAATTATAGACTGGTTTATGACCTTCCCTATTCAATACTTTTTCTTCCAGCACGTTATTCAGCTTTTGTAATTATGATACATGTAAATAAAGGCTATCGGAAAACGTTTTTTATTTAATTTTTTTTTGTATAGATTACATTGTTTGGCTTAAACTTGATATGTTATGATTTTGTTTAAACGAAGATAAATATATTGTAAGAACATATGTTATTAAAAAATCCGCGTTATGAACATTTGAAAACCAAGATACCGCATTGTTTAAGAATTCAGATGTCATTTGTTATACATTTTTTGTTCTTTCTCGTTTAATGTAATTAATAAAACAATGAATTTTGTCTTTATATCAATGCTATAGCCACTTGATTTCGGGACAAATAACCCTTAAATTGCAATTAATGTATATTATTAAACACTAACCTATACATAATCAGAAGCCGACATATCTATCCAAATGTAACGATTTTTTAACGTAGTTTGTTTCATGCCTTCTAACGTAATATTTAAATTAATAATACTTAAACTATTACACACGGCAGACGCGTACCTTGGTTTAAGATTGTTAAGGACACACTTTAGCGGGATCTGGAGGCATGACGCCTGTTATTACTTTTTTGCGGGTGTGTTTTGGCGTATATTTAGTCTAAATAAATACGTTCAGGGACGTGTCAGACAGTGCAGGTAAAAACGTAAATGAGTTGTCATTTTCCATCTTTCAGGAAAGAGTATCTTGTATTTCAGGCAATTTTGGTTGCAAATTTATTAACAAACTTTTGTGTCAAAAACTTCCATGATTTTTTATACATTGTGTAATTTTACTTGCTTTTATAAATATTTTAGTTTTTATATGGCTCCGATATTTTAGGTGTTTTATTTAATTGTGAATTGTTATAATTTATTGGCACGACCATTTCATGCCTTTTGTTATTATTTATTTATTTATTTGGGGTGGGGTGTTTTGGTTGGATCCGAGGGATTGGGGTGGGTTACGCCACAGCACAAATGTGCATCTGATACTCACTCAATATTTACCAACTGTTAATTTCGCACTGATACAAAACAAATATCCTTTATGCCATGACTGTGAATATTATTTACTTTGGGCTGTAATTTGAATCGCGAAGCAAACGGAAGATCGAAAGTATGAATTAACAACGGGCGAAATTTGCCGTTAAATGTTTTATATCAATTGTTTCTTTGCATTTAAGTAATTATCTTTAAAGGATATTGATTCATTTGTATGCACTTACTTTGATATTTTTTCATTTTCATATAAGTAATATTTATTCCATCATTTCAGTTCAAATCAGTTCAAATCTACTTCTTTTCAAGCTTATGTAACATAACGTTTATTCTAAAACAAATGACATAAAGTGATATTAAATGCACTTTCATAACATTTCATTGAATTTTCTGTAATGATGCAAGATGTCTCCAGATGAGCCAAAACATTTCATTAAACTTTATAAAGATGTTTTAATATTTTAAGAAAAGTCAAAACATGTAAGATTAATGACTGATTTTACTGTATAAATCATATTTCTGCTGTGTGAGATTACACAATTACAGGGAACAAAAAAGAGGAGCATACTTTTATACCACTGCGTTTTCACGCCGCGTCAACTTCACTTATCTAAAATCAAAATATCAAAAATACAGCAAATTTTTGCTTTTGGAATACTGAAATTTTTCTAAATCCAGATCAATGTTTTATTGTTTCAATTTGATGACAGTTCATTTAAGGCCATATATACTTTCCACTTGTTCAGGCTGAGCATCACTTAATTTTCTCTTTGCATATTTGATCTTGAAGAACCCTGTTAAGACTTTTCCAATCTGTGAAATCAGATCCTACATAAAGCCGTGCCTTTACATGTAAAAGTATTAGAAGAAGATTTTGTTTATAGCTAAATTTTGTGAACATATTAGTTTTAATGAAGTTTCTGTGAACTTGTCAAGATGCGCGGAAAGAAGTTGGCTGAACTTAAAACTAATCTACCATAGCTCTGCATTGATCATACTCGTGCCGTCAATTAAAAAAGTTGTACAAGTACTTTCAACACATTTATTTCTGTATATTATACCTCATTTGCATACGCCCCTCTATATTTAATATGGCGTCATCCGGTCCATAAACCGCATACAGACCGGGGGCGGTCCATAATTCTTATATGGACCGGATGACGTCATATTTAATACAGAAGGGCGTACAGGGTATAATATTTTATTTTGTTGTAAAATGATTCTTTTTACTATTTTTGTTTTGTTTTGTTTCACATAAATTTATTATATATTGATCAAAAGTCATGATTTGTCTATAAATTAATTATAAATTTTATTAATACAGTTTGTTCGGCTTTTTTTGCCAGTTTAATTTGATTAACAAAAAATTGAATAACAAAAGAAGAGCATGATTTTTTTTTTGCTGTATCGCTTGAAAATCTTGAAAATAATCATAAAAAATTCGACTATGGTTTGAGATATTTCAAACAGTGAACAAATAACTTATTATTTGAAAGCAAATTATAGTAAAAATGAAAGCAACAAAAGGGATGAAAAAATTTAGATTCGGTATAATATAACAAATAAAACATGGCCTTTCGGGCAAAATACAAGTTTACGGACTGGTTGGTCAGACCTCGGAAGGTATATGTCCCTCAGCTGCGCTTCGGGCCATATACCTTCCTCAGTCTGACCAACCAGTCCGTAAACTTGCATATTGCCCTCAAGGCCATGTTTTATTTGTTAAAAATGAGTCATGTCATTTACTTATAATTACCTTACTGTATCGGTGTAACGTAAAACGTATTAAAACAACCAAACTTATGATTACCCAATAACGTTGCCGATAACAGAAGTTAGCCATCTGTTACTTTGATGTCGTGTTAGAATCGAAATAATATATCCAAATCGGTGATTTTATCGCTTGATAACATCACTGTTTGTCGTCCGGATGCGCATCATTATATAATTCGTCGTATCCGAACTCAAAACAGTGATGTTATTGAGCGATAAAATCACTGTTTGGGATATATTATTTCTTAAATAACTTTGCCGATAACAGATATTAGCCACCTGTTACTTTTAAATGAATAGCATATATATATAATTATATATATATATATATATATATATATATATATATATATATATATGATATATATTTATATATAGTGATTTCTTTTATTAAATAAATTTGAAAGAAAACACAAGTCACTCTTATGCTTCTCTCGAATGAAATGCAGGTGGTATATCCGGATAGTTTTCATAACCAAAAAGTTCAAAATCTACAGCATAAAGTTTTTGAAGTTTTTGAATATCCCCTCTAGGCACTGTACTCCAAAATTTCCTGTACATTTCGTCTTTAATTTGTTTACGCATGATTGATGATGACATATGTCTTGATAAATGTGCACGCTTTATCATGTCATTAAGTGTCGTGGTCGTTTCATTTATGTGCCTCACGTCCAGTGTGTCGTTTCCGATCAGACCTCTTATCTGTAACTTCTTCCAAGCACGCAGTAACGCATCTTTGAACGAAACACACGATTTATACTTAGTATGAAATGAAAATGGCTGATTCAATGTATCTTTAATTGCATCATCAACTGCTGCATCTTTTCCACTGGTATTAAGGAATAAAACCATCTTTGTTAATCCAAGTTTAGTAAGAATCTGAATAGAATCTTCTTGAAATTCTTCCATTTTACCGACAAAGTTATACTTAATTTCACACGGATGACAATTTTTGTTCATTTCAACCCAGTGTGGATCAATATTTCTTCTTGTTTCTAGGGTGTATATAACATACTTTATAAATTCTGAGAATGATATATCATGGCCACAAACAGATCTAAAATTTTCCATTTTAATTCCTCTAGTTAGGACAGCGACCTTCACCCCGACACTTTTCCAGAAAAAAGGATTCGGTGCAAGCATTTTATCAACAAAGAAAGAGAATAATCTGTTAAAAGGATCACGAGTAAATAATACTTTGTAAACTTCGTTAGTTGCATTTTCCCTCCAAATCAATTTTGTTGAAGGATATTCTCTGTCAAATGGTAGGTCATATGGATTGATAAGTTTCGAATATTTTCTTTCCCTCTCTATCATAAGAACACGTCTCCAAAACGTGGTGCCAACTTTATATATAGGACAAAACAGTAAAGATTTATTTCTGTTAAATCTTACAGTGATAGGAAATTCTTTATCTTGGAAATTCTGATATTTTTTACAAACTTCAATGGTACGTGCTGCATTTCTCTCCCCATTCGTTTTATACTTCCTCTGAAATGATTTAAAAAAAACATGTAAAGCACTTATTAGCCACAAGTACCAATAAAATTTAAGGCAATAGCTAATTTTATAGTAGAAGTTTATTGAACAAAAACGAATATTACACTTTCATTTATTTTCCCTGAATGTTCTTCAATTTATGCAAGGAACTATAAATTATTTGCTTCTGTAAACAATTGTGGAATTATGATATGCTCACAGACTCAGCTGTAGTAGAAGTTGTAGTTGTCGTTGTTGTTGACGACAGTGCTACCGTGTCCATGAATGAGGAAACTGTTAAATTTAGAAACATTCTTTCATAGACAAGTGCACTTGCATTTCTTCTGATAGGATCATATCTTGATTTACCCTCTCTTAATACATCCGCATTTTTTGCCATGACGTCACTGATATACATCATTATTTGCTCTGAAATATCAATTGTTGGATATGAGTTTACTAAAGTAAATCAACCCGTCTTTTAAAATATGACATAAAAAGCTGTAAAAAGTTTTAATAAACGATTTAATACATGTTTACTCCCTACGTGTTCTTTCATTTCATGCTGAAACAAAGTGGTATGAGATATATATGATTTTTGTATTTTCTGATCGAAGATCAGGAAATATAAAGCTGACATTCAATCTCTGATACATCGCTTCACGACAAACCTAACAACAAGTACTTCTCAAAACAGCTTAAAATTAGCGATTTAAAAGAAAGAAATATTTTTATCTTGTTACAAGTATCCAACAAATTACAACGCAGTGAAAGTTTAAACGTAGCGTTGGCGTATAGAATTCTCAATAAATGCACAATTACAAATTACGCGGATGAATGTGATTTTGCTATTTTTATCGCTGTCGATTATCGAATACTTCAAAGCGTATTACACAAATAAATCTGACTGTCAAGTAGTGGAATATATACATGTCGGACTGTTTTGGCGAGAAGATTTTCGCCAAATTATTCACATCAAAGTTAAACATCACAGTTTTATCGTGAACAAAATACCTCGAAATTTATAAGTATTACAAACCCGAAATGCAATGGAAATTCTAAATTTAGAATTACTTGATTTTATTCAGACTTTCCCCGTTTGACTTCCTATAACGCGCTCTCGTTTAGTGCGTGATAGGTCTGTGGTTCAAAGCCCAGTCGAGGCAACTATTTTTTTTATATTTATTTAAGTGTTTTTGTAAATGAAGTAGTCCTGATATGCAAGGATAAAGTGTGGCTGTCATAAAAAAATGAACATGAATGATTTTTTTTATTCAACTCTAGTCTTGTTAAATTCCGTATGTATCAAACTGTGGTGCCCTGCAAGCTGAATTATAGTACATAAAAATAAACTTATACAGGAAAATACATATAGATATACAAAACGATTTAGATTGCAAAGATCAGAAAATACCACAGAGCTTGTAGCCTTTTGATTGTATAATCATTCATAAGCAGGTCGAATATATCAACCCTAAAAACGCCCCAAAAGACAAAATTGAAAATGTAACAGGCTCGATTTAATTGAGCAAACTACCGTTCACGCCATCTAGTACCACAAAAGCAGTATTTAACATTTGGACATGAAAGTGGTGTCATTTGAAATTTAGAAACAGTCGCAAATGTATTCATGCAGCAAAAATCATTGATCCTTCAATATCAGACGTTTGTAACATTCCATGAAAAGCGGCGTAAGGTCCCTTAGTCTGCAATAAAAGATCCTCACA
Organism: Ruditapes philippinarum; assembly: GCF_026571515.1. Lineage (NCBI taxonomy): Eukaryota > Metazoa > Mollusca > Bivalvia > Venerida > Veneridae > Ruditapes > Ruditapes philippinarum. Next base: position 97,132 of record NW_026866211.1, on the reverse strand, counting down.
ATGGACGGGATTTATTTTGATATTTACATGAGAAGAATGTCCGAACATGGAGAAAACTGAGTTGTTATGTTTGGCATGAGATAACTGTGTTGACAAGTCCAGTTAGATGACGCTAGTCATATATAGTGTAATAATAAGTTACTAATAACCGAGATGCTAGCTAGGCATGTAACTGAAAAAAATAGAATTGATTGGTCTATAGGAGGAGATAACTGAGTAACATAGCACAGAACGTAAGAGAAATAACATGCTAAGTCTGTTGCCAGTAATCGAGTAACTAAAATGCGAGGGTCGTATAATCAGAGTAGAGGTCTGCAGCACGAGGCCCTCCGTGGGATCCCAGTTGTTAAACATAATATAGTTTTCTTTTCTTTTTTTCAAACATTTTATACAAACTCAATTTATCTATGTTGCGATTCATATTTTAAAAATAATAAATATTTTCCTCTTTACTTTACTTAACTTTACTTTACCTTGGGTCATCAAGGTAAATGCCAATATAAAAAGCAGCACAGAAAGCAGCTGTTTTGACCTCTTGATGGTCCCTCTTCTCATACTGTTTATCTGTCCTTGTCATAGAAAGACAGTCTTGCAAACAACTTCCCTGAAAATAAATGAAAACAGCCATGTGAAATACTGAATATGTGTCATTGTAATTCAAATAACTTTGCTGAAGGAAAGGGTTTATTGATTTAAAATCTTGTTTTGATGTCATATGTAGAAACTCGCTATTGTTGAAAATGTATAAGTGTGGCATTCAAGGTACATTTTGTATAATATTGCGAATCATTAGAGATATGTATAATAAAGTTAAGTCATGCTTAAGATATTGTAATTGTTATTCTGATTTCTTTAAGTATGCCGTAGGCTTAAGACAAGGGTAGGTAATTTCACCGATACTTTTCTCCCTTTTTGAAGAGGATTTAGAGCTACATTTACAAAGCAACATAAGTTCTGGTTTGTTAATTAACGATATTATTTTGATCTAGTTACTTTTTGCAGATGATATGGCTATTATAGGCAAAAGCCCGGATGATTTACAAAATAGCCTTGATATATTGTATACTTATTGTATAGAATGGAGATTAGAAGTTAGTACATTGTATTGAAAAAATCAAGATAATAATATTTAGAAAAAGGGAAAATATTTTTAACCATGAAAAATGGTTTTATAACAGACAAGAAATAGAGATTGTAGACAATTTTAATTATCTTGGCACAGTTTTCAGATACACTGGTAATTTTTCAATGCACAGGGAACATTTGATTGGTAAATCTTTAAAAGCTTTAAATATGTTATTGTATAATTGTAAAGATTTTGATTTTAAACCCACATTATTGTGTCAGCTTTTTGATGTATTTGTTGGATTGATTTTATCATACTCTTCAGAGATTTGAGGCCTTAATAAGTCCAAAGAGATGGAACGTATACACATGCAATTTTGTAAAAGAATTATAAATGTTAGACAAAATACATGTAACGCAAGCGTATACGGAGATTTAGGTAGATATCATCTTTTTATAAATTATTAAGATATACAAACCGGACTATGACTGGCAATTGAAGAATTTTCGTCCTATCACTTATTGTTATATATCACACTTAACCGGAAAACAATACCTGTAAACTGATACTATATCTAATCTGATAACGCAAATAGCTTGTTCGTAACAGCGAATTCAAAAACCATGGTAACACACACCCGGCGCAGTGCGTAAATTCGCCTTGACATCAGGCACTTTATGCTGCGTGTATTTTACAATATGGCACATTTAGATTTCAAAATACGCCAAAACGTCATGAACCATATCTTTGACGTTGTCAGTAAAAATGACCTCATTTAAACCATATTTATATTTACAATCACAATTCAAAGGTCACATGTTAGTGAAATACTCGCGTTAAAACTATGTCGTCGGAATGTCTCGAAAATCGATCAATATGTCAAAATTGTCAAATGTAAGACGAGAAACTGTTTAAAACGTAGAAAAAGATTATGGCTATCAAAGGAAAAGTTCCAGAATTCCAAGCATATTTTTGATTAGCTTAAAGGATTAAGAAAGGATAATAGAGAAATAGAAAACAAGTAAGGGAGAGACAGAAAAAAAGAAAATTTCAAGGACGTTGGTGACGTCAATCGCCAAGACGTTGAAACATGACAGTCGATTGACTGCGGACATTGTCAACGATGTTCGACAGTAGCTTCGGGACGGTGCAGTCAACTCTGAGGATTTTAAAATGATAATAGTTAATGCATTAATTACATGTATTGTATTCTTGGTTAACAATTGTATCAATTATTTTCTTATTTTACGCAGTAGTCTTATGGAGAAATTGAGTCAACAATTTAACAGTCATTGTTCAAATCGGCTATGCGTTTTAATTAATTTAAAATTATGACAATTTTGATCATAGTTGTATTATTCTGTTATTCTTTCGTATGTATGATACATTATCATTCAGCAACATTATTTTACATTATTTGTAATACATAATATAGTTAATTGCATGTGCGATTTTTTTCAACAATCAAGTTACAGAAGGAAATAACGGAAGTTTGCGTCATTACAGGAGCTCTTTATCACCATTCATTCTATTACAATACAATATGATACCGACTTGTATAGAAATATATATAGGCAGTGGATCCACCGCATCAACAACATGACTGTACCACATATTGGCCTACACCATGAATGAGTAAAAAGCTGCTCCGTTAAGGAAAATACGTTTGTGACGTCGTTAACGTCAATTTTAAAGTTATACCGTGCGCCGCATTGCTTTACATGTACATGTCAATAACAGCATAACTTTTTTCTTTGTTAATATTTCTTGTTGGTATTTTTTGTATCATTTAGGGGAAAGATTCCGATTTATTTTCCGTGTATTTTAATGTAAATTCATTTAACAGGTAAAGAATCATTTACAAAGTCCGGTTAATTTTTGATCATCCCTCGTATAAAAGAAAATTAGGTTTATTGAACTTCTATGTAACACTCAAAAGAATATATTTTTTAATATGGTAAAATATATAAAAGAATCTCATTAAATTACAGAAATACTATGATTTATGAATATATATGTCTTTATTAAAGAATATATAAATCCCATTCAATAGTTTTTGTGTAGATTTTTGCTGATGATATGTCTGCTATGTAAACATATATATTTCATTATGTTTAAAACTGTTTATCATTAACACTACAATATCAATTTTATTTTTGTTAATTTGAAATAACATTCTAGAATAATTACTAAAGTAACGTGAAATTTGTTTTAATTCATTGAAAATTATTATTAAAAATGTATAGTTTATGCATTTCTTTCAATGTATTATCTCACTATGTATGATTATGATTATGTACTATGTACAAGTCAAAATAAAATAATGTTCTGTTCTTTTCTGTTCTGTCCATTCCAATTCGACGACAATATCAGGTCATGGGAAATCGCTTAATAATTGCATTTCTAGTAGCAAATATACTTATTTCAAAGTAACTGACTATATTTTGTATTTGTCATTATAAATATCATTTTATAGAATATGAATAACATGGTCTTATAAACAAATTCATCATTTTAATTTTGATCACGATTTGTATGATTCGTTAGTTAAAGAAGTACAGAATTTCATCTACACCATTTTCTTTTCTTTCCATATCCTGCCTTTTCTTGATCATTATTATGTTTTCTTGTCATGTTATTGGCAATCTAATCTTATTGACATTCTATTGGCTTATTATTTGTTTCTACAGTTTTATTTGTTAATCAATTTTCTTTTGTATATTTAATAGCAAATCTAATTGTTTGCCTATTGTCAAATGACATAAAACATCTTACTAGATTCAGTGTGGATATAGAAAACAAATAAAAAGTGACTATAAAATATAACATAAAATTTGCCACGTATTTATAAATGCAGACAATGTCGTCTGCGCTGAACTTTTTTATACTCACTCGGAATATAAATATATTCTATACTAAATTGCTATAAATCTAGAAACTCAAAAATGTCTACATTCATAATATTGTTCTAATTACAGCTAATGATCAATTTTAATTTTAACCATATGCAGCAAACGTCATTGATTTATTAAATGAAGTATAATATATGAATCAAATTTTCCATTTCTCTAATAAAGTGAAAGTAGTTGCATCATATATCACAATAAAAATTGATATTTATGCAAGCTTTAGTACAAGCAATTATCAACCAATAAATAAACATGATAATCATAACACTTTCGCTTGCAATGATGCTTATAATAATTACAAAGCAGGTATTCACATTTATAATAATGAACAACAAAAAAGCAAAGATGTTGATCTGAAAATGTAAAGAAATGGTATAACGAGAGGAAGAACATATTACAGTAAATCATTGTCAAAATTTAGATGGTTCACCAAGAAACTAGTCATACATAAAGATCTATCTAGAAATACATATAATTATACCTTAAATTAAAGACTGATTTAAGTACAAATAAGTTGGTAAATCAAAATGTATTATTTGGCGATTATTTTATGTCTGCCAGAGTCAAATGGATGAATAAATTTATCGCTTTTTCAATATGATGTAACAAGATGGGTACCTCCTCCTTTTTAAATCATAGACAAAAGAAACAATGCTCTTCGTTTCAAATAACGTGCTTGTGCGCTTAACCATTCACTAATTACTGGTCATTTACATTAACCAATGTTGAATTATACTGTCGGTAATATTTACATTGAACAACAAGTAATTATTCTAGCTGATTTGATACGAAATAATAGCAAAGTATAAAAGCACAAGAAGATTTGTATCTTAATCATATTGAACATTTATAAAATTTGACATTTGCAGCATTGCTAATTATTTATTTACATTGCATTTCATTCTATCACTCAAAGCAAATGAAAATGCCTTCACTATGAGAGGCCAGCATTCTGTCTTGACTTTACAAAATTATAGACGCCGATTTTAAAACGACAAAACTCAATCGATTTTCAAACCGTAGGATATCTCCCAATGGTAACAAATTCTTGTGTTTTTAATTCCTCCTCATTCAGTGTTGACAGTGACGTAGCTGCGAGAAGGAGACATAAATCTTTATAAAGACAGCCGTTTAGAAGTGTTAGTAGTTCGTCAAGAAGATTGAACGCTCTCATTTAAAAAATGATGCCGATGAAGGCTGTTGTTACGCCATTATTAAGCGAGAGTTCCTTATCGTCAACAATTATATTGATGAATTGATTCCACTGTTCAGGTATAGAAAATTGTGGTCTATACATTTTATACGATTTCATAATTTTCTCAGAAAACGTGATTTAATTAAGTTTCTAAAGACACGAAAAAAATATCAATAGAATGATATTTTAGACACCCGCAATATCAAACCCTTTGATGTTCGCTAAATAATGTATATCCATTCATTCACATATCATATACATAATGAAGTATCAATTACTTTGACTTAATTTTCCAATTAATCATATAGCTAGGTCTTTAAGCTTCGTGTGTTATGCCAAGATTCAAAGTGATTAGATTCTTATAGAAGGGAAGAAAATATGATTTTCTACAGAAACTCATAATGAGTGAATTTAGTATCAAAAGTATATGTAATAGAACACCGACTTGACATTTAAAGTCAAATTTCTTTCTTTTCTATTTGTAAATTTATTGAAGTGTGAGAATAAATGCAGAACAGTGTCGAAGAAAACCTTTTAAATTTAATTGACAGGTTTTGTTTCTCTTATCATGCAGGTATTTTGAAATAATTTTTTTTTCAAAACTAAAACAAAAAGTTTGTAAAAATCAGTTAACAATTTCTTACGTTACTTTTTTTAAAGAGAGTTCTAGAAATACAGCTTTATTCACCTTAAGAGATATTTTGCATTAAACGTATTTCATTGTTCTCATATTATACAATTGATATTTTTGTCGTGTTTTTGCAATAATGAAAAAGTTTACAATATCTTATGTTACCTTTTTTAAAGACAGTTCACAATACACCAGACTGTCCAATCAATATGTTTCTCATTTTAAGTCCTGATTTATAAAGGTTCGACGACAGTCGAGCAAATTTTGTTCTTTCACGACAATTGCAGAGAAGCAATTAATTATTAAAGGAATAAAAAAATAACTGTATAGACCAGAAGATATCCGTGTTCGGTTTTTACAGTTGTGTTCTTACAAAACCATAACTGTCACTTTTTTCAGTGCAACATCATGAGAATGTGTCTCTTTTAGAAAATGACAACAATATTTCACCATTAATGTCTAAAACTATTAATCAAAGTTTCAAAGCAACCCATTCCTACAGCATTCTTAACATTTTGGTTAACATATCTTTTTAACTTGTTTTAACTTGATGTTTGTTTATTACAATGCTTTTCCTCAAAACCAACACAAAAATTATATCAGTTTCATGATAATTGAATGCTGGGTTATGACATACGTACATCAGACAATAAGAAAGAGACTTTTTGACATGATGTGTCTTACTCTGAAATTCCTGTTTGTATTTTTTACAGCTATTTAATATAATGATATTAATTTCAAATAATAAACAAATTAATGTTAATGCTTGATAACCCTTAACTAAGTAAAAAATTTACATTTTCTATACATGTTGGTACCGGCACATGTGATAAAAAGAAGATTTTTATGAATTGAAAAAAGACAACGAGTGTGTTATTTACACACTATATCAATTATAGAAAAGGACTTTAGCATGCACAGGCAGACGACATAAAGCACGTACATTTTTTTTAAAATAAAAGATGCAAAATTTGTAACAATGAATTCCGTTGTAAATATGTTTTTATATATAAAAGTACAATAAGTATGCATATGAAATATTCATACAAGGGTTGCATTGTTTTGACAAGACGAATGTAAAAGAAACAAAAATAAGATAATTTATATTTTCCCTTGTATTACTTGAACAATTAATAAGTTATAATAAGAAACAAGTTAGTGCGGTCATTGATATATATGGTTTGAATGTTTTTCATTAGATAAATAGCGATTTCAGTAATATACGATGCATAATATACAATTTAGATATTGATACACTGGCATTTATTATAAAAACAGTTATACATGTAATAACATTGTACCTGTATAACATATTATGGTAAGTGGATACACGCCTAAAATAATATTTAGCTAGAAATACGTAACAGTACATGTTAACTATTTAGCCATTAATTTAAAATGTCAATATTTCAAAAGGAGTACAAATATTAATCATACAAAATATCGAACGCATTGTGAACGCATTCCGAAAGCAAACTTTTAATTTATACCACAATATGTTTGTGTTAACCTTCAGTAAGAAATTTTGAGGTTAAAATAGCACCTGAATTTGCAAAATATGTTTTTACTTATTCTTTAATTATTACTAGTATTTCATTTCTCGAAACCTGACATTGATATAGAATTAATACATATAAAAAAATGTTTTCAAGAATGTAATCAAAGAAATAAAAACTAGAGGCAAAAGGGAAGATACTTACCGTAGACGAGAAAACAACAAGGGACACAAGCAAAAGTGTCGCCAAAACAGTATGAAACAACATAGACATACATCTGAGGAACACAGTGGGGCGCCGCCTTGGAACGGTCAGCAGCATAATAATGACTGCTGGGGAGTTTAAACCGGTTAATGGTGCACCAAACCTCGCTCTTAGCCCCACCATGTTCCTATAGTCTATGAAGGCTAGACATGGAGGGGGACACCGACACTGAACGCCGAACAATCCCTTGAGGATGAAAATATAACAACATTGATTGCATGTACGGGGAGACTTTTTACAGCCGCCACACGGCACAAACAACAAGGTTGTGAGCATAAAATCCATATGACCCAGCAACAAGAACCAATGGCAAGCAGCCCAGGCGGACCCCAAACAAAAACAGGACAGGGCAAAGACAGAGCACGGACAGGTTAATCATTATAAGTCTCTTTTGTAAAACATTTTTATAAACATATCTAATATATTTTAGACAAACAAGATTCATTTGGTTATCATCAATTTTGATCAAATTTTTTTCTAGACGAATAATTGCCGTACTTGACTATGGGTAAACAAACAATTATCAAAAGTCTTTATAATTTTACCTGTTACTCGTAGTTCATTAAAAAATTTAAATGAATGCTATAATAGGACTAAAACGTATCATTTTAGAGTCAATGCATAAAAATTTGACACTTCAATGCGTAGATAATACCCTATCAGGAAGTGTAAGACATTACATAAATGTGTTCCTTCATTATTAAGGTTTTTTCAATAATATAATATTCACGATGACGTCAGTTGTCCGAAAAAAGTATAGTTTTTTTGTTTTTTTTATCGGACCACTAAAATTTAATAAAAATAATGTTATCTTTATTTAGAGAAGGTACCACATTATGGATATACAACTGGATTCAAGTATATTATATAATATTCCAATGTGGCCTTCTTAATTGAATAAAACTAGAAATGTGTCCATAGGACACGGGTGGCCCCACACTCCACCGATTTGTCAATCTAATGTTTCTAGGTCAATTTTTTTTTTGCTACATGTGGCAAAGTTGAAACTAAAAACTTTTATTAAATAAAGGGCAAATACTACAAATACTGAATAAATCCACAAGAAAACCCCAAGGTGCATAAGTACACATGCTGACCAACATTCTTGTAAACTTTCAGGCCTACAGGTCATAAACTTTTTGAGTTACGTGCAACACAAGTTGAAAATTGGATTTTTTTACTAATTCAAGGGCAATAACTCTATAAATATATATTAATATATCCACATGAAAATACCCAGGTGCACAACTTCATAATGCTGATCAACATTCCTGTAAGGATTCATGACTCTAGCTCAATTACTTTTTGAGCTACGTGCGACACAAAAAGGGAACGGACAGACGGACGTTCTCACAGGACAGTAATTATGTGGCTACTTTATTGTTCTCTCTATTGTTCTTTTTAGCCACCCAAAATAAAATAGCCACATAAAAGCATTACGGAATGAATGACATCAAAGAGAACCTATTGTCCCTCTAGCCACATAATTACTCTCCTGTGAGTGCGGACGGACGGAAGGATGGACGGACGGACGGGCAAGGGTAAATCTAAATCCCCCACCCCCTACAGTGGGTGCACAAAAAAACAGAACATGCATATAGTGACAAAAATATAATGATAATTTATTACAATTTATTGATGTTTAACCAAAAAGAAGATTTTTTGCAAAACGCTCATTATACGAGCTGACTGTCAAAAGCTGTTAGCTAGTATATTTCAATAGAAAGATTTAAAAAAAATAATATCAATATGATTTCTTTCCTCGTTAAAGTTTTCCGGTATGTTCTTGTTAAATGTGGTATAATTTTACATGTAGATATACAAGTTGCGGAAGGAGTATACGGGTGAATATAGCATGAATGAAATGATGACCGAGTATTTATGTCAGGAAGACTATATTGGCCCGTATATCCCGTCAGTATAACGAAATTATAATAACGCTAAATGTTATTGACGAAAAAGTTCATAGTTTCAAAGTTTTCAAAGAAGCACGGGAAAACGATGCACGTAATTAACAGATATGCAAACGATGTAAGATGCTGCAAGAGATTATGTCAGAGGAGTAAAGAAATGTAAATTGATATCTGCTGTTATGAACATTAATCATTAATTATTCAGAATATCACCCGTTAGAAATAACAACAAAAATGTGGTTCAGACTTGGGTTTATTGTGCGTCTATCCACGTTCCCCTTGCTTTGGCTTTTTGTGGTATTTAATCTAAAAATATTTGCACGTTATTTAAACGAAAGAAAAAAAAACATAATTTAAAGAAGTGAAAAAAATCATGTACCCTGTCTAAATTGTTGTAAATAAAAGAGAAGAAGAAAAGTCATTTTTGTTTTAGATCTTGCTTGATTTATAAGAAGAAGAATAAGAAAATTTTATTTACCTTATTCCTTTAAATTTATACAAAACGTAGTTCGAAGATTGTCTTAAAAATATAATAAGATATAGAACAGTACATATCATTGGTGAAAATGAAATCCTTGTATTAACATTATAACAATTACGTAAATATACATGTATATTTTATACTTAGTATTCTAGACTCCAATATGTAATGAAACAAAAATTTATACAAAACATGTATCAGAATGATTTCTATTACATACCCTTTTCTATATGATGTTTTAATAATCAGTTTATTACCAATTATTCACTCGTTTATTTTTTCCAAGTAAAGATGTTTTAACCATTTCACTTGTTCTCGCGAAACATCTTTTTCAAAAATCACAGTTCAATGTGTATTTGTGATAAAGAAAATTGAAACTGTTACTTTATTTTTCATTTAAATAACATACAATTCATTTAATAAATTTAGGTTTTGACTAATTTGATATAATTATATAAAAAACTATTGTCTTCTTTGATTTCAATAACACGAGCAAAAGATGTACAGTTCAACACTTTGGGCTATTAAGGTTTGCTTCTCAAAGACATGAAATATTTATTTCCAATGTATGTCACTCTATTGCTAAAGGCGAATGAGAGCTCCCTCACTATGAAAGTCAATCATTCTGTCTTGACTTAACAAAATTATAGACGCCGGTTATAAAACGACGAAATTCAATCGATTTTGAAACTACAGGACGTTTTCTGTTAGTAACAATTCACGTTGTATTCTTTCCCCCCAGGATTTTTTGTTTCTATTCGAGAAAAGTTTAACATTGACCCTGTGCTAGAAACGAGATTGAGAAATAAATCGTGATAAAAAAAATAATTACTCGAAAGTATTAGTAATCTTCAAGGAGATCGAACACTAATTAAGACAAAGCATTGATATTCCTATCGTTTAAACAGTTTATTTGCTATAAGAACGTGATTTTTTTCCTCTGTGCGACAATATCATTAATAAATTGATTATGTTATTGATAAACTGATTCGCCCATTGAGATGATAAAATAGGGATTACACAAATTATTGCAATACCTTTTTTCTTCTTAAGATATTGTATTGATTTTGGTTCATTGAGAGCACGTCAATACTAATGACCGCCTTGCAATATACAAATTCAGTATAATATTTCTCTTTTTCTTCACCCAAACCTATAAATATTGGATATTATTGTCAGAAGTTTCTTTTAGACTTAAATGATGGTTAAGTTATGGGAAGAAAATACAAAAAAATAAAAAACTGTCATATATATACATGTATACTAAAACAAATGTATTATCATGTTTTTATTACATGTTTTATCGCTTGTTCGATATGGCCGGCAAAATGACTTTGAATAAGGCGCATGATTTACTGCGGAAGGAAACAATTTATTTTGTGAGTCGCTAGTAAAAAAAACATTCACATACTTTAGCTTTACACTTCATGTCAAGTTTTGAAATATCTGGCTTTGCTGCAAACATTTATAATTACATTTTCTTCAAATGGAAAGACAATGTCTGATTTCATGCAATAAAGACAGTTTACTTAGACGTAATACCTTTGAATCAGGCTTAAATAAAATAATTGCGTAAACGCTTTGTCTTAATCTAAATGTTGCATTGCATTGTCATTAAACATCTGATTTTTTAAATCTATATATTTGTTTAACTAGAAAACAAATTCGTTTTGAAAATAATTAAATATATTTATCTTTTAAAGTTTTGTATTTTTCTTTTAAGATGGTTGGTATAGTGCTGTGCGAACATTGTTCGGGCTTTCAAACCTTTAATAGCTGTCTTTTTTATGGTAAAGCGAGGTCACACGTGAGATTTTTATCTTGGTTAGATTTTGTTACGGGTCTGATGCTCTTAATGCCTTATAAATTATGTTTATGCTTAAATATAATTGTTGATCTGTTGCTTATTAAAAGTTTATATATTGTTTAATTGGGATATAATTCAATGATGACAAGCTAGTAATGGTTTACCGTCATGACTTGTAATTACAGAATTACAGCATATATATATAGATGTCAAATTGTGTCACATTCCTGGTACATTTATTGGTTAGCTTTCCTTTTACATAAGCGCCCCCGTCCTGTCACAGTATAAAACGAGTACAAGTAAAATAACTTTATTTTTCATTATCATCTACAAAATTAATGACGTTTGACAATGTGAAGCAACGGTATAAAATTAAAATAAAAACAAAACAAACATCAACACTTATTATTAACTTATTATGTTTTTTGTTCCAGTCATTTTAATCTAATCACTAAACAATCATGCTAAATAGGTTGTATTCATTTAAAGAAATTTTGCTTAACATAAAAAAGCCTTAATGGTACATATTAAAATTAGTTGTATTAGTAAACTAAAGAGAAGGAATCCTATTTCATTACAGATAGTTTATTATTATTTAGATTATTATAAGTTTATATTCTTGTTAGTGAATATTTGCTTTTATTTATGTGAATGTAATCAATGAAATAGATGTACATATCTGTAATATATATAAACCCGGCGTGCGTTAAAGAGACTTTATGCTCCAAGTCCTTTAAACACGCTCGTAATACTTATAAGCTGCCTATCTGCTCCTTGAGTAATGCCATTTGTAACCTCTAGACCACGTGACACCAAAAGTGGCTAAATGGAATTTCGTGAAGACAAATAAGTGTGCAACATACGTTACATAGGACAATTGTTCTTGTTAAATGAAAAGGAAGTTTATTTTGTTAATATACAAATACAAAGATTACAGAGTAAAGTTTGCTCTTTGTTGACATCTAAGGGAAATGATTAATTATTCAATACATAAATAATTACATTGGCTTTTTCAGTCGCCTATCAGTTTTCACTTTCACCACCTGCATCCTCGCATATCGATCTCATTTTTGTTGTCAGGCGAACATATATTTCATGTTTACTCGAAAATAATAAATTTTAATATCTTAAAGGGTATAAAGCTATATCTAATGTAAATTCTCGCTTTTTGAAAGAAATGTAAAAAAGAATGTCTCAATCATTTTAAGGAACATTCAAATTGAATTTCTAACAGAGATTAACAGGAACACTTAAAAGATAAAAAAATATGGAACAGATACTTAAGAAATATACTCAATAATAACTTGCGCTATTCTAAGCCGATTTGTGTACAACCCTTTTTAAATTTGGGTCATTTTTCACAATTAGTGCAATCATTTTAGAAAACTGAGTGAGCGAATGATCTGAAATTTTACACACAAGTTACTGGTCTAAATTAACATCAAATTGAACATTAATCTCGAAAAATTATATCCAGTCCCGTCTTGTGATAAAAAAAACTCAAAGGAGTCTCTTGCACATACATGAATATTATACTCTAATAGCATAAAATGTTCCGGAACCAGAGATTATGCTGCTATTTAAGGTAGGGTTTAACCGTTTTGTCACCATTTCGGACATGCGCCTTTCACTCCTAATTAAATAAACACACATATTCTTTTCATTCGTGTATCTATGTTTCTACATTATAAAATAAAAAGAAAAAAATCGTTGAACCATAAAAAGCCGAGGATATGCAAAACTTTACTTGATACTGATCATTAAGTTTAAAGATAAGGTTTCTGAGAAGAAGTCCGGACAAGCTTCTGTGTAGCCCACAACACACACACACACAAACACACAAAACTTTTTAGTTCAAGGGCCATAACTTGGCCAAAATCATTCAACCGCAAAACCCATTTTGTTTGTGTGTAATATGCGCAAGTAATTGAGCTACAGATCTATCCTGTAGCATAACGTTTATTCTAAATAAAATTACATAAAGTGATATTAAATGCACTCTTCTAACATTTCATTGAATTTTCTGCAATGCTGCAAGCCTCTAGATGAGCTAAATTATTTCATTAAACTTGAGAGGGATGTACTAATATTTTAAGAAAAGTAAAAACATGTACGATTAATGACTAATTTTACTATAAAATCATATTTCTACTGTGTGAGATTACGCAATTACAGGGAACAAAAAAGAGGAGCATACTTTTATACCACTGCGTTTTCACGCCGCGTCAACGATCATTTCGAACTTCACTTATCTAAAATCAAAGTATCATAAGTACAGCAAATTTTTGCTTTTGGAATACTGAAATTCTAAATCCAGATCAATGTTTTATTGTTTCAATTTGATGACAGTTCATTTAAGGCCCTATTTATTCTTGTTCAGGTTGAGCATCACTTAATTTTCTCTTTGCATATTTGATCTTGAAAAACCCTGTTAAGACTTTTCCAATCTGTAAAATCAGATCCTACATAACGCTGTGCCTTTACAAGTTCAAAAGTATTAGAAGAAGATCTTGTTTTCAGCTAAATTTGGTATTTTCTATCGTGAACATATTAGTTTTAATGAAGTTTCCGTGAACTTGTCAAGATGCGCGGAAAGAAGTTGGCTGAAATAAAACTAATCTACCTTAGCTCTGCATTGATCATACTCGTGCCGTCAGTTAAAAAAGATGTACAAGTACTTTCAACACATTTATTTCTGTGAATGGGTCATGTCATTTACGTATAATTACCTTACTGTATCGGTATAACGTAAAACGTATTCAAACAACCAAATTTATAATTACCCAATAACGTTGCCGATAACAGAAGTTAGCCATCTGTTACTTTTGATGTCGTGTTAGAATCACTGTTTGTCGTTCGGATGCGCATCATTATATCACTCGGGCTACGCCCTCGTGATATAATTCGTCGTATCCGAACTCAAAACAGTGATATTATTGAGCGATAAAATCACTGTTTGGGATATATTATTTCTTAAATAACTGTGCCGATAACAGAAATTAGACATCTGTTACTTTTAAATGGAATAATATATGTGATTTCTTTTAATTAAGTTATACATTTGAAAGAAAACCAAGTCACTCTAATGCTTCTCTTGAATGAAATGCAGGTGGTATATCCGGATAGTTTTCATAACCAAAAAGTTCAAAATCTACAGCATAAAGTTTTTGAAGTTTTAGAATATCCCCTCTAGGCACTGTGCTCCAAAATTTCCTGTACATTTCGTCTTTAATTTGTTTACGCATGATTGATGATGACATATGTCTTGATAAATGTGCACGCTTTATCATGTCATTAAGTCTCGTGGTCGTTTCATTTATTTGTCTCACGTCCAGTGTGTCGTTTCCGATCAGACCTCTTATCTGTAACTTCTTCCACGCACGCAGTAACGCATCTTTGAACGAAACACACGATTTATACTTAGTATGAAATGAAAATGGCTGATTCAATGTATCTTTAATTGCATCATCAACTGCTGCATCTTTTCCACTGGTATTAAGGAATAAAACCATCTTTGTTAGTCCAAGTTTAGTAAGAATCTGAGTAGAATCTTCTTGAAATTCTTCCATTTTACCGACAAAGTTATACTTAATTTCACACGGATGACAATTTTTGTTCATTTCAACCCAGTGTGGATCAATATTTCTTCTTGTTTCTAGGGTGTATATAACATACTTTATAAATTCTGAGAATGATATATCATGGCCACAAACAGATCTAAAATTTTCCATTTTAATTCCTCTAGTTAGGATAGCGACCTTCACCCCGACACTTTTCCAGAAATAAGGATTCGGTGCAAGCATTTTATCAACAAAGAAAGAGAATAATCTGTTAAAAGGATCACGAGTAAATAATACTTTGTAAACTCCTTGAGTTGCATTTTCCCTCCAAATCAATTTTGTTGAAGGATATTCTCTGTCAAATGGTAGGTCATATGGATTGACAAGTTTCGAATATTTTCTTTCCCTCTCTATCATAAGAACACGTCTCCAAAACGTGGTGCCGACTTTATATATAGGACAAAACAGTAAAGATTTATTTCTGTTAAATCTTACAGTGATAGGAAATTCTTTATCTTTGAAATTCTGATATTTTTTACAAACTTCAATGGTCCGTGCTGCATTTCTCTCCCCATTCGTTTTATACTTCCTCTGAAATGATTACAATAGAACATAAATACACTTGTTAGCCAAGTACCAATAACATTGAAAACAATCGCCAATTTCATAGAAGAAATTTATTGAACAAAATCGAATATTACACTTTCAGTTATTTTCCTCGAATATATTTGAATTAAGGCAAGGAATTATAAAGTATTTGCTACTTAAAAACTATTGTACATTAATGATATGCTCACAGACTCAGTTGTAGTAGAAGTTGTAGTTGTCGTTGTTGTTGACGACGGTGCTATTGTGTCCTGGTATGAGGAAACTGTTAAATTTAGAACCATTCTGTCATAAACTAGTGCACTTGCATTTCTTCTGATAGGATCATACCTTGATTTACCATCCCTTAATATATCCGCATTTTTTGCCATGCCTTCACTTATATACGTCATTATTTGCTCTGAAATATATCAACTTTTTCATATGCGTTTACTGAGCAGAGTCAAACTGCCTTATAAAATACGATTTAAAAAGCTGTAAAATGTTTTGATATCTATGTACTTTGTCTACATGTTCTTATAGTTCATGCAAGAACATCAGGAGCATGAGATACATTTGATTTTTTATTATCATTCATCAGCAACTCGATTAGATGCAATCCTTAAAGAACGCTCCAAAGGGCACAATTGAAAATGGTACAGACTTGGTTTAATTGAGCAAACTACCTTTCACGCCCTCTATAACAGTCTAAAGCAGTATTTAACATGAAAGTGGTATCATTTGGGATTAAGAAACAGTCCAAGATGTATTTATACAGCGGAAATCATTGATCCTTCAATATCACCCGTTTGTGTCATTCTCTGAAAAGCGACGTAAGGTCCTTTAGTCTGCAGTTTTAACCCAGCAGGCACACGACGTTGTTTCAACGTTGAAACAACGTTGAAATATGGTCGTGACGTTGTTCAACCAATATTCAACTATGGACGATCATACGGATATATAGCCAATGTATATTCAACGTTGATTCAACGTTGTTTATGGTCGAAGTTTTACATTTAGTTTGATCATTATATAAACTTTCATACCACTAATTTTGTGTTATTATTCCTTTATTGAATAAGTCTGTAAGTGATTTTTGTCAGGAAAATTTGCGTTACAATCTTTTTCCGTATATTCAAAATAAGCGCTGAAACAAATAAAGTTGAAAATAATTTTTCACTTTCTATTAACGCTTTAAATATTAATTAATACCTTTTATTGTTTGTTGTTTTATTTTTTAGTTCTTTATGAGAGATGAAAACACATGATTGAGTTGATTTGACACGTTTTCGCGACCTAATTGAAAGATTTGGGTTCTGTAGGCTTCGTAAGCATGAAGTTATTGATGTCCTTGGCATTTTATGATTTTACAAATCTTGTCTTTCTTTAATTTATTTTTCATATTATTAAACAATTGTCTGTACTATATCCTAATAAGAATTTAATCATTTATAAAATTGAAACCTATAAAGTAGTTCGGCCCACATAATTTACGTCCCACATAATTTACGTCCCAAGACGATTCGTCAATATATATAACTATGTTTATATTTTAGTGAAAGTATAATACAGTGTTAATTAGTTTGAAAAAAAACACAATATTATTAAATAAATAACAAATTTGAGTGTTAAACTTTAAAGTTTAATAGTCGTAAATTTATGGGGAATAATAAATCTATTTCTATTTTATTATATATTATTTTATATTCTAGATCCTGGTCCTGGTTGGAATTTAGAGTATTGCAGCTGTAGCCTGTATACCATACATTCAACATGAAAAGGACTGTCAGGTTTGTTAAATTGAAATTTATTCTTATTAATTTATATATTTGAATTTCTTTAAAATACAATGATTATGTATAAATTTTTCAACTAGATTCTACTGGATATTTGTCTTGTCTTAAAAAATATGATTTTCGGAATATTCATGTAACATTATTTATATAAAATTTACATGTTTGTTGATTTCAGGATGCTGCATAAAATGGTCTTAGCTAGAGCCTAGAATGTTAATTTCTTGGGAATATGCTGACCAATCATAGGTGAGACTTTTAAATAGCTTCTTTTTAAAAAGATTTTGTTGTCTTATATACAGTATTTGCTGTCAACATGAAACTTAGCTATGTTTCAATTTCTATGCTGTTTTATGATGTAAATCTTAGAGAAAAGCATTTTAAGATAAAAACAAATCACTAAGTTGAGTAATTATATGTAGAATTTGAGATTGACCAAGTCACTTTTAACTACAAACTTCTTATTTTTATTTGCAGAAGCATTTAGAGACAGCCTAAGAAGTACTCATGCAAACACTTGACATACCCAGAAAGATCTAGAAGAAAAGATTGGAACATATTGTAGTTTTAAAGTGAATTTAAGCTGCACTTCATCTGTATTTTTGAAATAAAATATCTGAAGTATTTAATATTGTCTTGATATTTTGTTAAACTTGGTTACTTTGCTTTATATCCAAAAATTAAAGTATGGTGGGTTTTCAACGTTGAAATGACATTGAAACTTCAACGTTGTGCAAACGTTGAAGCTGCAACGTTGTATCAACGTTGAAATTTCAACGTTGTTTCAACTTTCAAATCCGAATATAAATCCAACCTTATTTCAACGTTGAAATCTGACCATAATTCAACGTTGAAACAACGTTGATGTGCCTGCTGGGAAGATACTATCTTCTGATCGTATATAGTACAAGTCTTCATAATTATGTCTTTTATTTATGTGTATGGTAGTCTTTGCCAATTTTGTTTGTTTGTAAATGGCCAAAGGGAAATGTATTACGGATTGCCCATCAATTGAAACTTGAAACTAATTTCAGTGTCGCCTCTCTGTAGGAGAGTCCACACTCCCAGTATATTCTATGTTTGAAGATGAGGTTAAAGTTACGAACTCTGTCAAAACAGGAGAAACCTGTGGTATACAAAACCAGCTGTTTATATGATCTTTTTAAAGATCCTCACAATGGACGATATTTACATGAGAAGAACGTCCGAACATAGTCCATAGTCTAGGCCTGTAGCATGAGAAAACCGAGTTGTTAGGTGTGGCCTGAGATAACTGTGTTGACTAGGCGAGTAAGATGACGCTAGTCATATATAGTGTAATAATAAGTCAATAATAACCGAAATGCTAGGCGTGTAGCTAGAATAAGGAATTGATTGGTCTATAGTAGGAGATAACTGAGTTACTTAGCACGTACCGTGAGATAACTAATATGCTAAGTTTGTTGACAGTATTTGAGTTGCTAGAATGCGTGAGTCGTATTATCAAGGTAAAGGTCTGCAATATGAGGCCATGTGGGATCCCAGTTGTTAAACATAATAATGATAATTTCTTTCAATTAACAAAAAAGAAAAGAAAAGAAATATGTTTATAATAAATGTTGCGAGTCATAATAATGTTTTTAATAATTTATTTTTCTCTTCATTTTACCTTGGGTCATCAAGGTAAATGCCAATATAAAAAGCAGCACAGAAAGCAACTGTTTTGACCTCTTGATGGTCCCTCTTCTCATACTGTTTATCTGTTCTTGTCATAGAAAAGACAGTCTTGCAAACAACCTCCCTGAAAATAAATGAAAACAGCCATGTGAAATACTGATGTGTCGATGAAATACAAATAACTTTGCTGAGGGAATATGCATGTTAAGGGACATATATCTATGTGTGTGTAAAGGGAAATCTATGCATGCACGTGTGCCTTTTATACTCGTGTTAAGGGAAATATATGCAAGCTCGTGGGACATCTAAACTCAGAAGAAAAATAATTTGTGAAGAGTTTGGAACAAACAGTATTTGTTGACTAATTGATTTTGCTAAGGATGTGAACTGAAATGAAGATGGTACATGTGGACTATTTATATGAGCTCAAGTTACTAGTATATTAATATCCATTCCAATTTGATCATGGGAAATCGATAAATAATTGTATTTCTAGTAGCAAATGTATCTATTTCAAAATGTCGGACTATGTGTTGTATTTGTCATTATAAAATATAACATTTTATAGAATATGAATAAACATGGTCCTATAAACAATTCATCATTTTAATTGTGATCACGATTTGTATGACTCGTTAAAGAAGTACAGAATTTCATCTACACCATTTTTCTTTTCTTTCCATTCCTGCCTTTTCTTGAATCATTATTATGTTTTCTTGTCATGTTATTGGCAATCTAATCTTATTGACATTCTATTGGCTTATTATTTTGTTTTTACAGTTTTTATTGTTAATCAATTTTCTTTTGTATATTTTATAGCAAATCTAATTGTTTGCCTATTGTCAAATGACAAAAAACATCTTACTAGATTCAGTGTGGATATAGAAAAAAAATAAAAAGTGACTATAAAAATATAACATAAAATTTTGCCACGTATTTATAAATGCAGACAATGTCGTCGCTCGCGGAATTTTTTTAACTCATCAGAGATTTAAATATTCTATACTAAATTTGCTAATAAATCTAGAAAAAAAAATTGTCTACATTCATAATTTTGTTTCTAATTTTTACAGTAATGATCAATTTTAATTTTAACCATATGCAGCAAAAGTCATTTAGGTTTTTTAAATGAAGATATAAATAATGGATCAAATTTTCCCCATTTCTCTAATAAATTTAAGTCTAAAGTAGTTGCCATCATATATCACAATAAAAATTGGGATAATTTATGCAAGTTTAAGTACAAGCAACTTAATAACAATCAATAATAAAACACTTTCGCTTTTCAATGCTAGCCTTTAATAATAATTACAAAGCAAACAGGTATTCACATTTCTTATAAATGAACAACAAACACAATTTATTATAATGAACAACAAAAAATCAAAAGATGTTGATCTGAAAATGTAAAGAAATGGTATAACGAGAGGAAGAACATATTACAGTAAATCATTGTCAAAATTTAGATGGTTCACCAAGAAACTAGTCATACATAAAGATCTATCTAGAAATACATATAATTATACATTAAACTAAAGACTGATTTAAGTACAAATAAGTTGGTAAATCAAAATGTATTATTTGGCGATTATTTTATGTCTGCCAGAGTCAAACTGGATAAAATAAATTTTTCAATATGATGTAACAAGATGGTTACCTCCTCCTTTTTAAATCATAGACAAAACAAACAATGCTCTTCGTTTCAAATAACGTGCTTGTGCGCTTAACCATTCACTAATTACTGGTCATTTACATTAACCAATGTTGAATTATACTGTCGGTAATATTTACATTGAACAACAAGTAATTATTCTAGCTGATTTGATACGAAAAATAATAGCAAAGTATAAAAGCACAAGAAGATTTGTATCTTAATCATATTGAACATTTGTAAAATTGACATTTGCAGCATTGCTAATTATTTATTTACATTGCCTTTCATTCTATCACTCAAAGCAAATAAAAATGCCTTCACTATGAGAGGCCAGCATTCCGTCTTGACTTTACAAAATTATACACGCTGATTTTAAAAAACGACAAAACTCAATCGATTTTCAAAACCGTAGGATATCTCCACATGGTAACAAATTCTTGTGTTTTTAATTCCTCCTCATTTAGTGTTGACAGTGACGTAGCTGCGAGAAAGGAGAAAATAAATCTTTATAAAGACAGCCGTTTAGAAGTGTTAGTAGTTTCGTCAAGAAGATTGAACACTCTCATTTAAAAAATGATGCCGATGAAGGCTGTTGTTACGCCATTATTAAGCGAGATCCTTATCGTCAACAATTATATTGATGAATTGATTCCACTGTTCAGGTATAGAAAATTGTGGTTCTATACATTTTTATACGATTTCATAATTTTCTCAGAAAACGCGATTTAATTAAGTTTCTCTAAAGACACGAAAAAAAACATATCAATAGAATGATATTTTTGACACCCGCAATATCAAACCCTTTGATGTTCGCTAAATAAGTTTATCCATTTCATTCACATATCATATACATGATGTAGTATCACTTACTTTGACTTAATTTTCCAATTAATCATATACTAGGTCTTATTTTCCAGTACCGTCCATGAACAGGCTCAATCAAACCGAGCCTGCAACATTTTCAATTTTGACATGTTGGGCTTTCTTTAGGGATTCTGTTTTCTCTATTTTAAAGCTTCGCGTGTTATGCCAAGATTCAAAGTGTTAAGATTCTTATAGAAGGGAAGAAAATATGATTTTCTACAGAAACTCATAATGACTGAATTTAGTATCAAAAGTATATGTAATAGAACACCGACTTGACATTTAAAGTCAAATTTCTTTCTTTTCAATTTGTAACTTTAGAGAATTGTGAGAATAAACGCAAAATAGTGTCGAAGAAAACCTTTCAAATTTAATTGACAGGTTTTTTTCAAACTAAAACAAAAAGTTTGTAAAAATCAGTTAACAATTTCTTATGTTACTTTTTCTAAGGAGAGTTCTAGAAATGCAGCTTTATTCACCTTAAGAGACATTTTGCATTAAACGTATTTCATTGTTCTCATATTATACAATTGATATTTTTGTCGTGTTTTTTTTCAATAATGAAACAGTAACAATATCTTATGTTACCGTTTTTTAAAGACAGTTCACAATATACCAGACTGTCCAATCAATATGTTTTTCATTGTAAGTCCTGATTTATAAAGGTTCGACGACAGTCGAGCAAATTTTGTTTTTTACGACAATTGCAGAGAAGCAATTAATTATTAAAGGAATACAAATAATAACTGTTTAGACCAGAAGATATCCGTGTTCGGATTTTACAGTTGTGTTCTTACAAAACCATAACTGTCACTTATTTCAGTGCAACATAATGAGAATGTGTCTCTTTCGGGAAATGACAACAATATTTCACCATTAATGTCTAAAACTATTAATCAAAGTTTCAAAGCAACACATTCTTACAGCATTCTAAGCATTTAGGTCAACTATCTTATTTTGTTTTAACTTGATTTTTGTTTATAACAATGCTTTTCATCAAAACCAACACAAAAATTATATCAGTTTCATGATAATTGAATGCTGGGTTATGGCATACGTACATCAGACAATAAGAAAGAGACTTTTTGACATGATGTGTCTTACTCTGCAATTCCTGTTTGTATTTTTACAGCTATTTAATATAATGATATTAATTTTAAATAATAAACAAATTAATGCTTATGCTTGATAACCCTTAACTAAGTTAAAATGTTACACTTTCTTTACATGTTGGCACCGGCACATGAGATAGAAAGAAGTTGTTTATGAATTGAAAAAAGACAACGAGTGTGTTATTAACACACTATATTCATTTATAGAAAAGGACTTTAGCATGCTCAGGCAGAAGACATAAAGCAAGTACATTTTTTTTTCAAAAATAAAAGATGCTAAGTTTGTAACAATGAATTCCGTTGTAAGTATGTTTTTATATATTAAAGTACAATAAGCATGCATATGAAATATTCATACAAGGGTTGCATTGTTTTGACAAGACAAGTGTAAAAGAAACAAAAATAAAAATAATTTATATTTGCCCTTGTATTACTTGAACAATTAATAAGTTATAATAAGAAAAAAGTCAGGGGCGGTCATTGATATTTAAAGGTTTTAATGCTAAATTAAAAAACTATTTTTTGAATATTGATCACAAAATTCAATTTTGATATTGATTATGGAATTATTAATTTTTTTATAAAAAAAGTTTTTACATGTAATAACATTTTCCCGTTTGACCCTTTTAAAGGTTTTTGGAAAACCCCCAAAATAATGTTTAGCTAAAAACGAAACAGTACATGTTAGCTTTTTTAGCCTTTTAATTTTAAAAAGTCAATTTTTCTTTTTGGGGTACCCAAAAATTTAACATACAAAATATCAACGCATGCGAAAAAGAGACTATTAATTTTTAAACCAAAAATAAAGTTTGGGAATTTAACCCTTTAGTACGAAAATTTTGAGTTAAAAAAGCACCTGAATTCTCAAAAATTGTACTAATTCTTGTATCAAAACCTAACATTGATATAGCATTATTAAATATAAAAAAATTGTTTTCAAAATGTTTTGTTTCATACTCTTGTTGTAAATTACTAATTGTTGCACATAACTGGACTATCAAAATTTTAAAACTGTCTCTTTTGCAAGACATTTTTATAAACATATCTGATATATTTTAGACAAACAAGATTTATTTTTATTTGGTTATCATCAATTTTAATCAAAATCAATTCTAGAACATGTTTGGCTTATTAAACCGTAGAGAAATAATTATACTACCGCACTTGACTTATACGGATAAACAAACAATTATAAAAAATCTGGAAACAAAGTGCTCCCTCGGAAGCATTAATCACAACAAAGTTACAAGAGAATTGCAGACTCGGTTTGATTGAGTCTGTACATGAGGGATAATGAATACGCGCAACATCCCTCACGCCCCCTAGCACCGGCTTTCAATTTTACCTGTTACTTGTAGTTCTTTAAAAAGTGAATGTTTTAATAAGGCTAAAAAGTAACATTTTAGAGTCAATGCATAAAAATATGACACTACAAGGCGAAGATAAAACCCTATCAGGAAGTATAAGACCTTGCATAAATGTGTTTCTTCTTTATTGAGGTCTTTTCTTTTTAATAATATAATAATTACGATGACGTCAGTTGTCCGAAAAAGTATAGTATTTTATGTTTTTATCGGACCGCTAAAATTTAATAAAATAATGATATCTTTATTTAAAGAAGGTACCACATTAAGAATATACAACTGCATGCAAATATATATCTTATTCCCAATGTGGCCTTCTTAAAAAAAAGAACACGCATATAGGGACGAAAATATAATAATAAATTATTACAATTTATTTGTGTATAACCGAGAAAAAGATTTTTACAAACGTACATTATACAAGCTGACTGTCAAAAATTGTACATTGCACTAAAAGGATTTTAAAAAAAACGAATCAATTTGATTTCTTTCTTCGTTTAAGTTTTACTGGTATTTTCTCGTAAAATTTGGTATAATATTTGTTACACAAGTTGCTAACGGAATATACGGGTGAATATAGCATGATGACCGAGGCGCTAGATGAGGGTTATATTTATGTCAGGAAGGCTATATAGTCTCGTATATTCCGTCAATATAACGAATTTACTCGTATAATAACGCAAAATGTTACTGACGAAAAAGTTCATACAAAAATCCAGCAATTTTAGACAGTTTTTTAAGAAGCGCGGGGGAAACGTTGCACGTAACTAATGGATACGCTAACGATGTAGTTATTCAATTTGCGATGTAGTTTTTTGGAAGTAATGACATTTGAATCGAAAAATATGTCATTAAGAACAAAACGCAATCCGAACATGTTATGCACACACGTAAAGTAGAAAAACATTGTGTGCGTATTTCGGTTTATCACGGTATATACGGCATAGTATCCAAATCGTTTAAGCCAATCACAGTTCGGAAAACACGTTTGCATTATTATAATATAAGAAATATAACACAGTTCTTCGGACCTCGCAGCATTACAGTGATTCCAAGTCAGCCAGTACTTTATCCGAGGCTTCCGTTAGATATTTGCGGGCTGACTTATCGGTCTCTTTATTGCTTTGAGGCCCTGAGTGTTGTGTAAGATGCTGCCAGGAGCAGAGAATTGTAAATAATTATTGATACCCGCTGTTATGAACATTAATCTTTAATTATTCAGAATATCCCCCGTTAGAAATAACAACAAAAATGCGGTAATCGTAAAGTTCAGACTTGGGTTTATTGTGCGTCTATCCACGTTCCCATTGCTTCGGCTTTTGTGGTATTTAATCTAAAAATATTTGCATTTTATTTGAACGAAAGAAAAGAAAATACATAATTTAACAGAAGTGAAAAAAATCATGTACCCTGTCTAAATTGTTGTAAATAAAAGAGAAGAAGAAAAGTCATTTTTGTCTTAGATCTTGCTTGATTTATAAGAAGAAGAATAAGACAATTTTATTTATCTTATTTCTTTAAATTTATACAAAATGTAGTTCGAAGATTGTCTTAAAAATATAATAAAATATAAAACAGTACATATCATTGGTGTAAATGAAATCCTTGTATTAACATTATAACAATTACGTAAATATACATGTATATTTTATACTTAGTATTCTAGACTCCAATATGTAATGAAACAAAAATTTATACAAAACATATATCAGAATGATTTCTATTACATACCCTTTTCTATCTGATGTTTAAATAATCTGTTTGTTACTAGTTATTTACTCGTCTTTTCCGGGTTAATATTTTTATACTCTTTCACTTGTCCTCGCGAAACATCTTTTTCAAAAATCATTGTTCATTGTTTATTTTTGTTAACGAAATTTGAAATTGTTATTTTAATATTTTTTTATTTAAATCAGCAATCATAGATTTAATAAATTAAAATTTTGAATCATTTGATATAAAGAATCGTCCTTTTTGATTCCAACAACACAGCCAGCAAAAGATGTACAGTTCAACACTTTGGGCTATTAAGTGTTGCTTCTCAAAGACATGAAATATTTATTTCCAATGTATGTCACTCTATTGCTAAAAGCGAATGAGAGCTCCCTCACTATGAAAGTCGATCATTCTGTCTTAACTTAACAAAATTATAGACGCCGATTCCAAAACGACGAAATTCAATCGATTTTGAAACTGCAGGACGTTTTCTATTGGTTACAATTCACGTCGTATTTATTCTCCCCAGTATTTTTTGTTTCTATTCGTGAAAAGTTCCACATTGACCGTATGCTAGATACGAGATTGAGAAATAAATCGTGATGAAAAAAAAACAACACAAAAAAGCAATTACTCGAAGGTATAAGTAACTCTTCAAGAAGATCGAACACTAATTTAGACAAAGCATTGATATTCCTGTCGTTTAAACAGTTTATTTGCTATGCTATAAGAACGTGATTTTTTCCTCTCTGCGACAATATCATTTATAAATTGATTATGTTATTGATAAACTGATTCACCCATTGAGATGATAAAATAGGGATTACACAAATTATTGTGATACCTTAATTTCTTCTAAGGATATTGCATTGATTTTGGTTCATTTGAGAGCACGTCAATACTAATGACCGCCTTTGCGAAATAAAATTTCAGTATATTTCATTTTCTCCTCACTCAAACCTATAAATATTTGATATTATTGTCAGAAGTTTCTTTTAAACTCAAATGATGGGGAAGAAATATTTTTTTGAAGAAAAAAAACAACTGTCAAATATATATACAAAAACAAATGTATTTTATCGCTGAATAGGCTGCGAGTCGAAATGACTTTGAATAAGGCGCATGATTTACTGCGGAATGAAAGAATTTATTTTGTAAGTCGCTAATAAAAATACAAGTTTGCTTCTTTAAAAAGAAGCATGCGAGAGGTATTTTTGCTGCTGTAGAAGATTTGTTTAATTTGAAAATATTTGGGGATATTATATGGCATAAAAGACACAATGAATGGTTATAAATTACAATTATTAAACAAAATAGAATTTATTATATATATTGCAATTAAAGTTTGTTTTACACTTCATCTTTTTTAATGTTTTAAAAGATTATATGCCGGAGTCATGGACTTTTTTTTCTTGGCGCATTAGGGATACATTTTCTACAAAAAAATTGTAAAATTACTTAATGTAAATTAAATGATATATATCATTTAAAATTTGTATTTTAAATTCAGTTCCCTTTGTAGAAAAAGTATATAATTATATATTAAAAGTAGTATCAAAATAAAAGTTTCTAGTAAAGTTCAATAAGCAAATTTTCGGTCACTGTTTTGTTAAATATAATGATGCATTTCCTCCACATTTTCCAAAACGGGTATAAAGTATGATAATCAAACAATTTTAGTCCAGGGTTTGCATAAAAAATGTTAATATCATTTGATTGGAATAAACAGTATATACTGTTATATACTGTTATACTGTTATATACTGTGTATTGGAATAAACAGTATATAAAGCTGCATGCCTCCAACCACAATATTAGAAGAAAATCAAACTTGAGGTAAAATTTGTGCCATTTGCGCCAAAAAATCTCCCTTTGCGTTATTTAGACATACCGGTTCAATACACGGTTCACTCGGTCATATAATATGTTTGTTTGTTGTTTGTTTCATTGTACGCCTTTTCCCAACAGTATTTTAGTCATATAGGAGAGTAATTTCCTTATCATGGAGATTTACACCAGTACTAGACAACCTTCCTCCACGCTAAACTAACAAAAAAAGCATCTCTCGAGGATCGAACCCACGCCAGAGAGTTAACTTGATAAAAAGTAATCAACTCTAAACCCTCGACCACGGAGGCGGTATATAATGTACATGGTGATATTGTAGCTATAATGTGTACTGTAACTATTTATCTGAACATGAAATAGTATAGAAAACAATACGGTAATCGATTAATACAGTTAAAAAGATTCAACGGAATGAAACATCAACGTAGTGTTAAGTAACATAAATAAATGATATTTTCCGATTTTTCTATGTACCGATTGGTTCACTTCGATATTAATTTTTCGTTTAAGTTAAGCCGTATTTTGAAACGGGGCATGCGCAAAACAATTTTTGTAGACTGCTCCTAATGATTTAACGCTTAAAATGAGATTCATTCACTGCAATCAGATACGCAAAAATGGATGCCGCCAGCAATCAGTCTGAACACTATGGAGAGGTCTGATGACCTCTCCAACAAGTACATAAAAAACATTCACATACATCAGCTTTGCATTTCGTGTCAAATTTTTAAAATTTTGGCTTTGTTGCAAAACATTTATAATTACATTTCTTCAAAAGGAAAGACAATGTCTGATTTCATGCAATAAAGGTTGTTTACTTAGACGTAATACCGTTGAACTAGGCTTAAATTAAATAATGCGTTAACGCTTTGTCTTAATCTAAATGTTGCATTGCATTGTCATTAATCATCTGATATTTAAATATATCTATTTGTTTAACTAGAAAACAAATTCGTTTTGAAAAGAATTAAATATATATATCTTTTAAAGTTTTGTATTTTTCTTTTGAGATATGTGGTATAGTGCTTGCAAACATTGTTCTGGCTTTCAAAACTTTAACAGCCGCCTTTTTATTGTAAAGCGAGGTCACACGTGTGTTTTTTTTTTTTTGGTTAGATTGTGTTACGGGTCTAATGCTCTTAATGTCTTATAAATTAAAATAATTGTTGATCTGTTGCTTATTAAAAGTTGATACATTGTTTAATCGGGATATAATTCTGTAATTCCAAGTCATAACCTTAAACCATTAATAGCTTGTCATCATTGACCATTGTCTATATATATAAATATCAAATTGTATCAAATTCCTGGTACATTTATTGGTTAGCTTTCCTTATACATAAGCGCACCCGTCCTGTCACAGTTTAAAACGAGTACCAGTAAAATAACATTATTTTTTATTATAATCTACAAAATTAATGACGTTTGACAATGTGAAGCAACGGTACAAAATAAAAATAAAAAAAACAAACATAAAAACTTATTATTATTAATTTACTATGTCTTGTTCCAGTCATCTTAATCTAATCATTAAACAATCATGTTAAATAGATTGTATTCATTTAAAGAAACTTTGCTTAACATAAAAAAGACAAGGAATTCTATTCCATTACAGATAGTTTATTATTTTTTAGACTATTATAAGTTTATATTCTTGTAAATGTATGTTTGATTTAATTCATGTGAATGTAATCAATGAAATAGATGTACATATCTGTAATATATATAAACTCGGCGTGATTTAAAGCGACTTTATGCTCATTACGTTCGTTATACTTATACGCTTGGTCAATGCCATTTGTAACCTCTAGACCACGTGATACCAAAAGTGGCTACACAATATTTCACTAATGGAATTTCATAATGACAAATAAGTGTGCAACATAAGTTACATAGAACAATTGTTCGTGTTTAATGAAAAGGAAGTTTATTTTGTTATACAAATACAACGATTACAGACTAAAGTTTGCTCTTTGTTGACATCTGAGGGAAATGATTAATTATTCAATACATAAATAATTACATTGGCTTTTTCAGTCGCCTATCAGTTTTCACTTTCACCACCTGCGTTCTCGCACATCGATCTCATACATGTTTTCTTATTTGTCTGGCGAACATATATTACAGATGTTTACTCTAAAATAATAACTTTAATTAATCAAAAATGTTATATATTTTCAAGGGTATAAAGCTATATCTAATGATATTTCTCGCTTTTGGAAAGAAATGTAAAAAAAAATGTCTCAATTATTTTAAGGAACATTCAAATTAAATTTATAACAAAGATTAACTGGTGCACTGAAAAGACAAAAATATTAAACTGATACTTAAGAAATATACTTAATAATAAGTTGCGCTATTCTAAACCGATTTGTGTACAACGCTTTTTAAATTTTGGGTCATTTTTCATAATTAGAACAATCATTCTAGGAAACGGAGTGAGCTAATGATCTGCTATTTTACACACACGTTACTAGATTAGATTAACATCAAACTGAACATTTATCTCTAAAAATTATTTCCCAGTCCGGCCTTGTAAAAAAACTCAAAGGAGTCTCTTTAACACACATAAATATTATTCTCAAATAGAATAAAATGTTCCGGAACAAGAGATTATGCTGCTATTTCAGGTAGGGTTTAATACTGTTGCCACCATTTCGGGCATGCTTCTTTCACCCTGTAAAATAAACACACATTTTTTTCCATTCGTGTATTTATGTTTCTACATTATAAAATCAAAAGACAAGAATCATTGAACCATAAAAAGCCGATGATATGCTCAACTATACTTGATACTGATCATTAAGTTTAAAGATAAAGTTTCCGAGAAGAAGTCCTGAAAAGCTTCTGTGTAGCTGGCAACACGCACAAAAAACAACTTTTTAATTCAAGGGCCATTACTTGGCCAAAATCATTCAACCGCAAAACCCGTGTAATATGCGCAAGTACATGAGCTACAGATCTATCCTGTTTCATTGAAATTTCAATAGTGTTATAAGAGGAGATATCCTGACAAAC
This sequence comes from Ruditapes philippinarum, assembly GCF_026571515.1. NCBI lineage: Eukaryota > Metazoa > Mollusca > Bivalvia > Venerida > Veneridae > Ruditapes > Ruditapes philippinarum. Next base: position 66,200 of record NW_026866211.1, on the reverse strand, counting down.
TTTTAAAATAAAAACAACCTTGAGAAATAATGATGTTACAGAATAAAATAAGTAAAATTCTATGTTAAAGGGGCAGATAATTCTGGAAATTTTGACAGTTGACACTGACACATTGTCCCATCATTATGTTGTTGTTAAGAAGACCCCTAATGAAATAATAAAAATAGAGTTAAAAATAACATTTCAAGGAGATGTAGTTCTAAAAATATTAGCTCTAGAGGTCTGAACCTCTAGACACATAAGATGTGGTTGATGATAAGGAATACATATTTGAATTTTTACATTGATTTATAAAATAAAAACACTTACAATAAACAAACAAAAATTTTAAGGAATATTCTAAGTTTAAGGTGGGATAATCATAAAATAATTATGGTAGAGTTATGAAGTATCTACGGCGGCACAAAGGTACGATGGCACAAAGGGGACATGTATGTGTTTGTTTTATCTCGTGCGCACGAGATGCTATGTCGTGGCCACGAGGTACTAAGTCGTGGCCACGAGATAATTTGGTCGTGGCCACGAGTTACTAAGTCGTGGCCACTTGATAATTAAGTCGTGGCCACTAGATACTATGTCGTGGGAACGAGATACTATGTCGTGGCCACGAGATACGATGTCGTGGTCACGAGTTACTAAGTCGTGGCCACGAGTTACTAAGTCGTGGCCACGAGTTACCAAGTCGTGGGAACGAGATAAGTAACCAATCAAATACTTTTATGAATTTTTTAAAATGTTTAAAGTTTTATATGCAACATTAATCTTTGAAAATACTGTAGTGTTCACTTAAAACTTGATAGAAGTCTTAATGATTATGTTATAATGTCACCTTCTAAGGCCCATAAATCAGACATTAATTTTGACTAAGTTATAGCCCTTTGTGGGGATAATTCTATTTAGAATTGGTCAGTTTTTACGTACAACGGCCTGTTAACCTTATCTATACGATAACTTGAGAAGGAATTAGTCCTTGTTTATTTTAAATGGTAGGAACAATGCCCATGGACAGTAGATATTTGAAGCCAAGGATCAAGGTAAACATGACACTTCATGTAAAATCCTTGTCTGATCAATGATTTAGAAGGAATAAGCCATGGTTTATATAACCTAGAAAGATCATTGCACCTGATCAGTAGATGACACCTACTAATTTTGAGGCCATTGTGTCAAAATCAGGGTCAAGGGATAGTTAAGTCGGGTGCACGAGATAAATAACCAATCAGATTACACTTTTTATATGAATTTTCCTAATTAACTGGACATGAGCTATAGTACAAGGATGCCCCTACTTCACCTGCCTGTAAAATAATCATTTACAAATACAATTAAATTTATTAATTGGTCAATGATTTTACATTTAGCGTCATTGTGACCCGGATTTTTGACACAATGGCTTTGATAGTTTTGAAGGATTTACTACAAAAGCTTCAGTTTGATTAATAAGATATTTGAAAAAATACCAAAAGACCAATTTCGCTGTAAGCTATTTGAACTGCATTGGCATCATTATAGAATTAAATCAGGATACCTCCAGATTCATGCTAATTTTAATGAAAATTTTGAAAATGTATTTTAAAGTAAAATATTGCAAACGACACCTACAATCCACGTAAATTACCAAATAGAGGTCAAAATATGCATAAATAGCACCAGTAATAAGAAGGTCATTATATAATACTGCAAACTCGCACAGGAGCATGTGCATTTTTACTTGAACCTTAAATCTCTTTACTTTCTTAAAATCTTGGATTTTTTTTTTTCAAGTTTGATTTTCCTGAAATTGTTTGTCTTATCTGGAGGCATGCAGCTTTTAATGTCTGGACGGTAAAGTATGCTCACTTTAACATTACATGTACACCATTACCTGATGAGTCGTGAGATTAGTGTAAAATCTGCTCTATGCACGTGGCGTATATACCTAAGAGTATAGTGTGTTGTATGCTTCGTCTTTTGCTACAACATTCTTATGCATGTTAACATTACATTTACTTATAATTTATCTTTTATAAGTGTGGAACGGGCATTTTAACGCGAAATTAAAACATGGGGGTAAACTACAAAATATGATAAAACAAAATCCTAGTAGACAGGTTTTATAGAGAGGTTATGGGGAAAAGGAATGGAATTTATCAATGTATTCTGAATATTCTTCGGGCCATTCTTGTTGCCATGTGAACTGACATAGATTATAGATGACTTTTTGACGAGATAAAATACTCGTATGTTGCACAGTATTATTTGACTTACATAAAGTTACATTCCGGTTATTTTGTGAATTGATTCAGACGAATTTTTGCTGCGATAAAATCTATTGCGCAATATGTATTTGACTTTTGTGAATTATTGCCTAGATGAAAGTGATTGTATTTTGACAGTCATATAGTATCTTCATATTCAAGGAGGAAAAATACGTGTTGCTGTTTATGTAATTGTTTGAAATCATGTTTTTATGGTTAGTTAGAGAAATTTAACTTTGATTATTGGGTAATAAAATAGCTATGAATGTATTAGAATTAGTATAACTTGTCATCTTGAACAATAAAAGGCTAAAAGATATATCGGACGCTGCAACATTTATCATTACATTTAGACATACAATGTTCAAAATTCAGAACGTTAGGCTACAATGATCAATATCAACATTTCTGCTTATAAATACTCTCATGTATATATAATATACTCATATATATATTCCATTTTACAAAAAGCAATTCAGCAATTTTGTTTTAATGTATCAGTCCTAGTATTATTACTACATCTTCTTTATTTAAGAAATATAAAAAGGATAACGAAGTTGTAGAAAATTGAAAATTGATAATTTTTCATATCAACAAGTTCACTGTTTCACATTTTATATTATCTTTCATGATGCATAGGGGCGTCCGTGGCCGAATGGTTAAGGTCGTTGACTCCAACCCTCTTGCCCCTCACCGCTGTGGGTTCGAATTCCGACAGGGACTTTGGATTCTTTCATGTAAGGAAGCTATCCAGCTAGCTTACGGAGCGTCGGTGGTTCTACTCAGGTGCCCGTTCGTGCCTGAAATACTGCATGGAAGGGCACCTGTGGTCTTCCTTCACCAGTAAAGCTGTAACGTCGCGATATGACCTATACTGTGTCGATGTGACGTAAAACCCAAAACAAACAAACAAATCATGATGGATGGTTAAAACAGTTTAGTGTTTATCTATATAAATCAATACTAAGACAGTTATACGTTATTGTTCTTAGACCCTTAAAAAACATTTTTCAAAAAAAAAAATATCTTACCCGTAACCTTTTTCCATTTTAACCTCACATATTTTTTCACTACACGGTGAAATATCCTTGCTACACGCAAAAAAATGTTACTCTGAAATAGCCCATTATCTGATAAGAAACAGACGTTATGGATTACGGGTTCTATTCGCTTGAATTGTGAATTATACAAAATTATGAGGCAGGTGCAAGTTTAGCTGTTTGTTTGAGAGTTGAAAGTTCCTCGTCTGCTTGGTAATTGAATAAATCAAGTGGAATCTATACACATGTATAAAAATTAAAGGCGCTTGCTCCACTGAGGTTAAAAAAATCAACCTATAAACATAAAATTTGAAATTCATGCATAGATCATGTGATACAATTAAAATGGAAAACAAATATGCAAAATAATGATAAAAGATACACGACATTTAAATTGAAAATACTTTTTGCCCGGTTTGGCTAAAAATCATTTGTTCCACTTTTCGTGCTTTTGCGCATTAAGAAAAATCTGGGAAAACGGGGTGGATGTATAATCAGAAATGTTGCGAACATATTGTAAGTCTAGATCTACATCAAATGGTACACAAGTCTTGAAAAAATACTTCCAGCCCCTTCATAAAAATGATAACAACAAAACCTCAGTAGAGTCCCTTTAAAATATTATTAGCTTAGCTATAATTTCTGAATAAAATGCTCATGGGAGTCCCTTTAAAATATAAATAGCTTAGTTAATTTTCTGAATAAAACGTCAATGCAGTCCCTTTAAAATATAAATAGCTTAGCTAACTTTTCTGAATAAAATGGAGCATAGATACGTTAGTGAATCAGCAGTGTTAATAAGATTTAAATGTTTATATTCTTGATTTTCTTATTCATTGTTGTTGTTTTTTCTCTAGAAGAAAATATATAGGAGAGTTAATGCACACTGTTTAGTTGCATAAACATCTATTGAAGCAGGATGAAGTTTTTAAAGCTCGAACCAGAGGGCGAGGGATTAACTAAGCGCCTAGTCCAATATAGGTCTGACAGATGTGTCAAATAGAATTCGGTATTGTACCCATCAAGTTATAATAAGGTCATATAATAACCTCATAATATATCAAACGTTAAATGTAATTTGCAGATACAAATGTGCTTGTAATACGCAAAACAAGTTTTATTGAATTCCATATGGCGTTCAAAGATAAAAAGAATCTCACATAGATTGTTAACTCGTCCAAGAAGATTGAATAAAGCTCGTCAGAGTTAACGTTTCCCTTTATAAGATTTTCTTGAATGTATAAAGCTATTTATCTGCTGAAGGTTATATGTTAGATCCATTTAATGTCCTATTTATCTCAAAATTCTAGGAAAAGTTATTTAGTATTTCAAATGTATTTATTTAAGCACAAAAACCTAACAGTTTTCACGTGTACCTGCTCCCAAAAAATCCACGCAATACTCTGACTCAGCTTTGCAAACTAAAGGCCTCAACAGACGGTAGGATTTAGTTGTACAACACTAATTAGAGATAAGATGTACAATTTTCAAAGCAATACAACACTTGCATTCAGACAGTAATTCTGCATTGTAGGAATCATATCAGGTTTCCCGAAAAAAAGTTTCCTCCCAATTGATCCCTTACATACTTTACTCACCATTTTTTCTCCATGAGTAATTATGATTGAAAAACCTCCATTTTTTAAAAACAAAAGATAAATTTTATTTCTTTTAATGTGCAGCCTGACCGATACTCAAACCTTGGACCCTCGGAATAACGTGCTGCGGTTCTATTGACTGAGCTATACTGCCGCCTACAAACTACCTCCCCTGATAAAAGAACAGTTCAATACCGTGACATAATCATTTTCAGAACATTTTGGGATTCAAACATACCGCAACTTTGGGTCTCCTGAAGAGTTTTTCAACATCAGTTTTACCCCATCTTTCTACTATGTTTACCTTTTAGCCCTAATTGTTCTGGATTTTTCATTACACCCATTATCAGGAGATAATTTGGTAATCTGTTACTTGTCATCGTTGGAGGTCTGTAGAAATTTGTACGACAAGAATTTCAAAATAGAATATGTCCTATCCTTTACATCTAGACTTAAAGTTTATGAATTCAAGAAATAGTAGCCTTCACACATAAGATTTGCCTGCACATTGTAGTTTTAATTGGTGTTGTACTTCAAAATCATACCGTCTGTTGAGGCCTTTAGTGCACTGTTATAATAATAAATATACCACAATTATTTTATAATTAACGTGACAGTTCTGTCAGATGCGAGACCCACCTATTTTCTTGTTTCTTCAACATCAAGTTAACTCTTTGATTCTTTATATGTCAATAACTATCCACAAATTGTGATTTTTTAAAAGCAGTTTACCTGGTAAAAATCTATCAAAACATTTCACATATTTTTCAAGAAACAAAATAAGTAAACAACACAGGCACAATTAACGATGCCTGACAGTGCATAAACAGTAGTTTTGTAAATTGTGAACATTTGTATCAGGACATTTGACAAGAAACATGAGACTTAATTTTAGCAATACCAATACCCTCCCTAAATATATATAATACACTTTCATGATACGATACTGACGAAATAGATTGTCAGTAGTACAATTTTTAAGAGCTTTGGCAACTTTTTAACCATCATGTCTCTTCTTTCGAACAAGTAACCATGCTTTTTATACATTCTTAAAATACAGAATTTAGACCATTTGATGATTACTACATCAAGAAAGAAGCATTGAATGTGAAAAAATGTGTCTTAAAAGTAGCAAACTGTAAACCAAGTAGAATTTTAACGTCCGAGCAAAGTATTTAATCACTGTAAATGGACTAAATTCCAAAATGCAAAAGTAGCAAATGATAATTCAGCCATATGGTCAATGAGTAATTTTGGAAACTGTAACAGGACAGCAAAGAAATTAAAAGAGAAAATAAATATTATCATGTTTGGGGGATTAATGGACCATTAGCATTAGTAACTTAATGACATATACTCTTGATCATCATATTGACATTGTAATCTTTTTATACTCGTAAGTAAGAATAACCAGGCTTGGCAACATACCTCAGATGTCGGTGTAGTAATTTAATTCATAAAATTGATTGAATGAAGGAGTTTCTTAAATAGCTTTTAAGCTTCGTTGATAGCATGATTGTAATTGTACTGTGTATAAAATGTTTGACTGAAATCAAATATTGCTTAAAACTATAGTTAATGTTTGCAAAAATATTTTTCGTTACTACAAAAATTGTTTTGTATGGCGAAATATGCGATTCAGTGAGTGTGAATAAACTCATATTTGTTCATACATACAATTGGAAAAATACATCAAAAACCAACAAAATTTTAAATATCAATACATGTTTCGCTTTATAAGCTTCATCAGTTGATAAATAACAAAGGAAAAATGATGTAAAAGTACATACATACGTACAATGGAATGTTCGGATATACAATGCTTCTAACAATTATTGTCAATAGTATAAATAGAAAATATAAAATAACATACTTACTGAATGACAGCTAAACCACATTTTGCTTAATATATATATATTATATATATAGTACGCACTAATCAGTAATTATTACTTTTATCATAAGTTTGTAACAGAAATGTTCATATGCCGAGTAGATACGTCATATTGCTGTTTGCTGATAGCACTATAACTTCTATACAATACTTAACATTACTGTTTAAAATCACACAAACTTCATGTTTATAGCAGTCTGATCACACATTTGCAAAATAATGAGAAATATGAAAGTTAAAACTGTTTTTTTTACAGTCACATCTTTGTGAAGCGACAGACATTCAATTTATTTAAAAATATTTATCAATGATGCCATTAATAGATTTTATAATCGTTCAATTCTGATTGACTGGTGATTAATATAAAATGTTTGTTTTGTTTTTTACATTATTCGTAAATATCACTTAAAACTCACTGTGGCGTTAAAACAATAAGTTGCAATGTTAGAAGTTGAGTAAAATGTCAGCGTTTTTTTTCCAAATAACAATAACATTTAAATGTCAATGTTTTATGATTATTTCTCTTTTTTTTTTTTGAAGATTTTTTTATGGTAAACATATTACCAAAATTGTAGCTTAGCAAAAGGTATTCAGGATTATGTTAAAAAAGTGTTCATAATTGAAATGACCACAAAGTTAAAACCAGGAATTAAGCGCATTAACTACTATAAACTATTGTAGGTGTATTTCGTATACCTAAAGTAGTGTGTGTGCAAAGATATACGATATGTTTATCCTTTTATGGTGACAAACAATTATATGCATACAAGCAACAACGAGCGCTTTTCGGACCTATATGACAATAACATTCATAACACAAGGGTTCAGTGACCGCCAACGACTCAACGTAAAACAGGCCGTTAAAATAAAAAGTTGACAAAAAAAACGAATCAATTTTTGATAATGAAACGTAGGAAAGTTTGATAAAATGATTTTTTTCTCAAGAGATGAATAGCAAGAGATTGTTTTTTAATATGTTATTGTGTTTTGCGTGTAAATTTTATTTAATGTAAAATTCATTTCTGTAATACAGCTCATGGCGCAAATGAAAGTTTCACGTATTGTTAATTACAGTCCAACCCCGTTTATTCGAAGTGCCTGGGACTGAATATTTACTTCGAATAATCGATGGGTTCGAATAATCGAAATCCGAATATTGTGATAGACGAAAACTACTCCACTTTGACGAATCGTAGCAAAACTACCGTTTACAACACATTTACTTCCTGTAATCAATTGAGAAAAATAAATATTAAAGAAAAGATGCGTAAAAATTATTGTATTGACATTGAAGACATAAATACTTGCATTTTATTCTACATTATGTATCGTTTCGTTTCGCGCAAACCTTGATAGTGGCCGTGTTGTCACTACGGTATTTACAGCTAAACTCTGGTATTTTCGATTAGGAAAAAGGCTCTTATGTAGCGCTTTGGGTGTTTTGACAAATTTACATATACGGTATGTATGAAAAATATTGCTGTCATCTTCAAGCAATAACAGTAACAAAATCGGACAAGGTGCATTGCTTTTCATTTTCGGTAATTAAAGTTGATTAAAGAACACAAAAGAGCTATTATCACGATTGTCTAAATACATGCATTACTATTGATGTTTTTCACAAGTCGACCAGTCAGCGAGTGGATCTGCGCCAACTAGTCTGACTTCGAATAATAATTAGGGTGGCTTCGAATAATAGGTGTGAAATTCTGTTATAATTGTATAATCGGGACCGAAATTTTACTTCGAAAAATAGGAGGTATTCGGATAATGCATTTCGAATAATACACTCGTATTTATATTGATTTATATAGAGATAAAAACGGGACCGCCGATCTACTTCGGATAATGCCGGGTATTCGAATAAAGGGTTGTCGAATAACCGGGGTCGGACTGTATATAAATTAAAATTGCGCATGCGTAGAATGAAGGTGCAGAGTAATTGTAGTCTTTTGAAAAAAATCTCCAGCAGAGAAACTCAACTTTAACGAAAGAAGCGTCAAATAGCACCATTTAACATTTGGATAATTTAAGAAATAAAGAACATGTATATATACCGATGAATATAAAATGTATATATGTATTAACGGCTAATGCTAGTTAAAACAATACTTACTTTTTATGGTGTTGCACTACTCCAAAACTGGAAGCATCCAAAAATAGTAACACACAATCTCGGACAGAATATGATTGTGAGAATTTACCTTGTCCGTGATAAAGACATTGCATTAAACATTTTAATTCATGTTTAACATAGCATTCTTTTTTGTTTCAACGGAAGTTTATATTTACATATGACTGTAATATTACATTTCAAACTGACAGTCCGTTTACACTTCATAACTCACAGTATTTTCCCCGTTGGTAAATTGTGACATACTGGGCGACAATAACAGTAATTTCCATAAAGTCATATTTCATAATTAATGTATTCATAGCTGCGATTGACCTTTAGACCTGTAATCATATATGTTTAAGTTTTTGTAATTATCGGATACATACAGAAATATTCTAGGGTGTGAGTTGATAATAAGTCAATTATCAAGTTAATGAGCATAAATTAATGTCCATGATTTGCGTTATTCGTGAATAAAGACCATTTATACTATGCGACCGTTTTGATAGACATTATGTTTCTCCCAGTCCCAATGATTATACAAAATGTTGCTATAGTTTTTCAGTAACGCCAAGACAAACACTCCTTTAAAGTGGATTGGTCTATAAAGTACAATAAATGAGCCGCGTCATGACAAAACCAATATAATGGGTTTGCGACCAGCATGGATCAAGATCAGCCTGCGCATCCGTGCAGTCTGATCAGGATCCATGCTGTTCGCTGTTCGAAACTGATAGCGAACATCATGGATCCTGATCAGACTGTGCGGATGCGCAGGCTGGTCTGGATCCATGCTGGTCGAAAACCCATTATGTTAGTTTTGTCGTTACGCGGCTCAAATAATTACGTTGATAGACGTAATCATTAGACACTACAAGCAATCCATGAAAGAATAACGTACATATGGATGCTGTTGACAAGCGTGAGATACATAACCCTATAGAACATATATTTATATAGCAGATAATAAATTGTTCTAGGACAAAATATTATTATTCATCATAAAAATGTTCATTCTAAATCTCTTACTATCAGCTGTTTGTTGTTCTTTTTTCTTGTTGTTTTTGTTGTTTTCATTTTGTATTTAATAAGAATATCTACATATTGTTTTTTATCAATATTTGAAATACTTTTGGAAAATGTGTCAATTTTAGAAAATCCACTTTGAAACAAACTTATGCCATAACATTAAATCTTTAAAAAAAAAAACAGAACGCCTATGTACAGCTTTAAAATGACCGTATACCCAAAATGAGTTTTTTTACATATAATTTATAATTAACTCCATTTTTTTTAAAAATGGGTACAAAATTAACAAAAAAAAAAGAACCAAATTATTATTAAATATGTACGGAAGCGTCCTGGTGCCAATTTAACATTTTCTATGAAAAACAATATCTCTTACGTAGGTAGGACTTTATAACTCCTACGTAGGACTTTATAAGACCTACGTAGGAGATAAAAAAGCCTAATTAGGAGTTTATAACTCCTACATAGGACTTTGTAACTCCTACGTAGGACTTTATAACTCCTACGTAGGAGATATAAAAACCTAATAAGGAGTTTTAAAGTCCTACGTAGGACTTACAAACTCCTACGTAGGACTTTTTAACTCCTACGTAGGAGTTAATAAGAAAAAGCCTAATTAGGAGTTTATAACTCATGCGTAGGACTTTATAAGTCCTACGTAGGACTTTATAACTCCTACGTAGGAGATAATAACTCCTACGTAGGAGATGAAAAACCCTAATTAGGAGTTTTAAAGTCCTACGTAGGAGTTTAAAAGTCCTACGTAGGAGTTTAAAAGTCCTACGTAGGAGTTTATAACTCCTACGTAGGACTATTTAAGTGTTCTTCTTTGTAGGACTTATAAAGTCCTACGTAGGAGTTATAAACTCCTAATTAGGCTTTTTTATCTCCTACGTAGGAGTGACAAAGTCCTACGTAGGACTTACAAAGTCATACGTAGGAGTTATAAAGTTCTTCGTAGGAGTTATAAACTCCTAATTAGGCTTTTTTAACTCCTACGTAGGAGTTATAAAGTCCTACGTAGGAGTTTGTAAGTCCTACGTAGGACTTTTAAACTCCTAATTAGGTTTTTATATCTCCTAGGTAGGTGTTATTAAGTCCTACGTAGGAGTTACAAAGTCCTACGTAGGAGTTATTAACTCCTAATTAGGCTTTTTTAACTCCTACGTAGGAGTTATAAAGTCCTACGTATGAGTTTGTAAGTCCTACGTAGGAGTTACAAACTCCTAATTAGGCTTTTTTATCTCCTACGTAGAAGTTTATTTTTTTAATAGAACATTATGAATTGGCACCAGGACGCTTCCGTAAATATGTGTCTGACATCATAATCAATTTTTAAAACAGCTCACTAATGTACAATTATAACAAAGTCCGAGGTGGTACATGTCGACATTTGTAAAGATTTTGTACTTTCGGTTTCTATAACCATAATAATAATAAGTATATGCATAATATACTGTTTACTGTTATATCTGTAAATTTATTTATTTTTACTCGATATATTGGTATAAATTAAGTCTTCATCTCCAAGCATAGAACTACTATTTGTTTACATGTTTAGTTTCTTAGCGAAAGTTACCGAAATACCTTGTCCCGTTCTGTGTATTCATACTTCTTATCCGAAGTTTGACGGAAAGGGAAGAGGAAATGCGGATGGGGTTTTAGGGTATTAAATAAACTATCAGCTTTTATATGGATTTCCACAGCTTTCTGTTAAAAAATTAAATAATAAGTTTTGCTCCTCATTCTTAGGGCTATTCCCACGCCTAAGAAAGGAATAAAAATACCGAAACAGAAAGAACTTATATGCGTTTGAGTAGACAGCTTTGAACATTTACGAAATGTAAAAAAATGTTCTGATCATATTACAGTCTACGTATAAAATTTTTGTTGAAGGCTGAGGTAAATATCTCATTTTCCAGGTCAATAGACTTAAATATTCACCTCATCATTATAAATAATTGTTTATCCATTTTCACATTGAAATATATACAATTAGCCTCATTATCATTATGGATAATACAAAAATCGTGCAATTTACAAATCGATTATATAAACCGTGATTTTAGTGCCCACTTTGTATAAACACGTGCCAATCTAACTTTACTTGCGCGCTTGGGTCAGTGGGTCCAATGTCCAGATGCCTATGGCAGAAATTACCAGGAACGAAGTTTCCAGCCAATATTACAGTATTTTTTTCCGAAAGGCTAAATAAACCAAATTGGTGCACAGGAGTGTTCGTCCGCATAATCAAACTATCAAGGAAGGGGTGCTGAGAGAAGACGTGTCCAGTTGCAGATTTGTTGTCCCTGTGATGGTGCCAGCAGAATCAACTTGAGCTTCCCTTGAAGATGATTGTAGTATATTTTTGTTGTATATTATGTCATAAATCAGAAGATATACCTATAATGACGCCGATATAAACATTAAAAGTCTTTTAAAAGCCCAACAAATATCATAATTCCGCTGTCCATACAGGAAGAACTGGCTTATGAAGAGCTGTTAACTTCGTTAAAGAAAATGTCTGATAATACAAGTCAAGTTCGGGTAATGATGGATTTACAGTTTATTTTTTATTTTTTCTTGCTTAATCATTAAATTATGCATATTGTACAGGAGAACTTTCAGGTACACAAAAACAATTTAAGGGGTTACAAAGGGCAATAAGGAAAAATGAAATTTATAGAAGGTCAATTTCATTATTGAATGTTGCTTATAAAATAGCTTCTGCTTCAATAGCCTTTCGTTTAAAGAATAATTTGACATATATAATAAATTATGATCAAACGAGATTCATACCATGAAGACAAATGACATCAAATACTATGTTGTATGATTTATTATTAGTAAGTAAGTAAGTAAGTAAGTAAGTAAGTAAGTAAGTAAGTAAGTAAGTAAGTAAGTAAGTAAATTTTATTATAGTGACATTGTACGTGTTATGTACAATATAATAAATATACATATAACAAATTACAACACCCGGCCAAGTTGGACCTATAAGTCACTTTAAACTATATACAATTTATATAAATGATTTACAATAAAACATATCTCTTTACAATAAAACGTACCTGTTCATTATATGTGCTGAGATTCGTTCAATTTTTATCTGAAATAATCATTGTATAAAAGGTATCAGAATTCATGGCAAAGAATATTAAGTGTCCCAATATGCAGATGATACTAGCTTGTTTCTAGAAGGCTAGGAGAACTCTTTACAAAACACAATGATTTTTTTAAAAATCTATGCTAATATAACTGGCCTTGTTATTAATACAGAAAAAAAAAACTAAAGTGGTTTGGTTCGGTTTACTTAAAAATACTGTGACCTGTCCAGAATACAATCCGGATTGGAACAATGAAACATTTACTCTGTTAGGTATTAAGTTTTTAACAGATTTAAGTCAAACTATAAATCTAAATTATGATGCAAAAATACACGAATAGAATAACCTTTTGCTAATTGGTACTAAACTAAAAAAAAATATCTTGTCTACTGGAAAACTTGTAGTTATAAAGTCTTTGCCACTTGCCAAACTAAATCATTTAGGTAAACCCAATCTGCCTTTCAAAAAAATAACCACTTTATACAAAATCTTTTCTGGAAGGTAAAGTTAAGAGGAATGTATAATTACTCAAGAATACAAGTTTTGAGGTTTAAAAATGACTTCCCGTTAGAGTATAATGAATAGTCTAAAGGTCACATAGATTAGGCGACTTATTCTGTCAAAAAATAATTATTTGCTAATAGTAGAAAATATTTGCCCTTACATTAAAGAAATTAGTAAGGTATGGAATAAAATTTGTGAGAAAAAAATACAATTAGACAGCAATCCATTTTGGAAGATGTCCCACAATGTTATTATTCTCTGTCTTTGAACGTAAAGCCACAATATGTAAATCATTATTATTTCATTCATTTGTGGGATAATCCTGAAAGTAAGGTTGAAAATTCCAGCATTCATTTGAACAGATGGATTGCTAGTGCAATTTTGATTTTAGGAGATCTTGACAAACAAGAGGGAAACTATTATACTGATGATGAAATGTTTTGCAATATTTAAAGTGAGAAGTAATTTCCTAGAATATATAAGTTTCATGATAGCAGTAAAATTATATTTTCTAAAAGTAAATGTACAGAAATTTTTACAGACTTTGCAAAAGAACAAAACTATAATTTACCTAGCCAACAAACTCTTTTAACAAAAATCAAAGGTAAAGAATGATGTCGCTATATCTACCAATCCATGAATAACCAAATAAATTCTTTACAAAAATGGATGAATGAAATATTTAATAAAAATGGTCCTTTTTTCTTTATAAAGAAAACTCAATATAATTATGATATTACGTATAAATTAACAAAATATCCAAAATTAATATGGTTCCAATTTAGAATTAATCATAGAATTCTTGCCATCATTCTTTTAATTAAGATAATAAATATTATAAATGAGGATAGTTATACTTTTTTGCCAAAATGTGGATAAGTAGGCTAAACCGTAAAACAATTTTATTTGCAAAATTATTATATTTGCGAATTATTTGCAATTGATAGAAAATATTTGCCGTTACATTACGGAAATAGTTAGGTGTGGAATAAATTTTGTCAAAAAAACAACAACAACAAAAAAAAAACCATTAAGACATCAATCCATTTTGGAAAAAACGTTCTTCAGAGCTATTATTCTAATCATTATTATTCCATTCATTTGATGGATAACCCAGAAGTTAATATTGGAAACTCCAGCATTCATCTGAACAAATGAATATATTCTAGAATATATGAGTTTCATAACAGCAGAACAATTATATTTTAAATTACTAAAATTAAATTTTAAAGAACAAAAATATAATTTACCTATCCCACATATTTTTTTAAAAATCATCGAAGGTTTAAAAGGATGTCGCTCTATCTACCAATCCATGCACTTATCAGAACAATACAAAAATGGATGAATGATCTGATAAAAATTGATCCTTACTTCTTTTAAAAAAACTCAATATAATTGTGATATTACACATAAATTTACAAAAGATCCAGAATTAATATGGTTCAAATTTAGAATTAATCATCGAATTCTTGCAACCATTTTTTTATTTAAAAAAAATGAATATTATTAATGAGGACAATTGTACTTTTTGCCAAAGTGACAAAGAGACGTGGGTGCATTTATTACATTTGATTGTGATATTATAAAACAGTTTTGGACAGAAAAACAGATATATATAAAGGACAAATGTAATATAAATTTCAAAAGTTAAAGCCTTTCTGATATTTTATTCGGTAAAACATATCTGGACAATGTTACAAACCAAATAATGTTAAATGCAAAACTTATTTACATATATATTATAGCAGAATAAAACAAACAAGGCCTAGATTAGAAAATTATAAAGCTGAAAAGTATATCTCCAATCTTTTAAACTAATTATTTTGAAAAATCAAGGAATAAGTATATTAATATGACTGAGGAAACAACAAATGTACAATGGTTGGTCAAAATGTCAAACTAATTAATTCGTTTCTATTTATAATGATTAATTAGTTTCTATTTATAACTCCAAGTACGTTCAGTGTTATAGAAAATAAAAAGCCAAACCGCCAACTAACCAGGCAAACGAGAGTTAAAATTTAGCAAGCGAAGTAAAGGGCTTAACATAAATTAAAGTTAGTGACATGAATATCATGCATTTGTGTCCAAACAATACAATCATGCATTAATTATTTTGCTTTTTATAATAATGCACGTTTGTAACGTCGTACGTTTTTCATTTGATTATCGTCACGTTTATATTACAAGTTATAAAGATTTTTTGACAGGTACGTTAAAGATAACAAATATTAGTAGTAAAGCATACAACAACATGCAAGTATATAAATGAAAATACAAAATGGTTAGTTATTATGTTAGAATAATAATTAGATCTAATAACTGTTTTATTTATAACTGTAATTAAGTACGTACATGTATATTTATTATGGTAAAATGTTTTGTTAACATACAACATATTTAAGCAAACAGCCTAGTTGACGGGGGAATACAAATAAGTTAAGTTTATCTAGCAAACAAAAATGATAAACACTTAATGTAGTTATTTAGTAATAAAAACATTTTTGTATATGTGGTGAAATAGAAAATACAGAACACTATTTCATCCGCTGCCCCATGTATCAAGATGACCGCACTGTCCTTATAAACAATTTAAGTCAAATCACAACTGTTACATTGAATAATTTACTATACGGCGATAATTCACTTACCGGTGCTCAAAACGAAACAATTATATCACATATACATAAATACATATAAAAAACAAAAAGATTTGATACATAATAATATTCGTTTGAAAATAAAAAGGTCCTCCAACTCCATAGTAGTAAAGTGACTTTCTTTCTTTCTTTTGTTCCTTATCTCTTCTTCTCTTCTATTATTACTTCTCCTCCAATGTACATGTTTTAATAATTAAATTTCTCAACATATTAGTTTAATTAACCAATCATATATCCCTTTAAAAAGGAATTCATACTCGTGCTTATACCTCTAATCTAACAGCAATGTATCTTAAATTTAGTTCATGAATACTTGACATAAACATAGTATGTATAGTAAGAAAGCAAGAACAAGTCGATATGATATGTATAGTTTAGTTTAAATATTTATATTTTGTTACCATTTATTTGAAATTTGTTAAATACTGATTACGGAGAGAGTTTTCAAAAAAGCTTTACAAGCTTCCTACTCAATCCGTAAATTTTATTTTATGTAATTTATTATGTAAATGTGTGGATTATCAATAAAATATTGTTTAAACTAATAAAAACATGTAAAAACACATTCATTTTACTATCCGTTCTAAAAATAACTTTTCCGATTGTATACGTCATCGGCGATCTAGGTCGAGTCCGCACACGGAAATCGACGATGTTAAAAATAGAATGATGTCACTGAAACATGTTGAAACAGATATATATACTGAGCATGCTCAATGAATGAAGCGATATATACTATATAAAGCCGATACACGTTAAGATTATTCATACAGATTTAAACAGTGGTTATATCTGGGTAGGTTAGATATACTTATACCGATAAAGTTATCTAACTAGATCAAATTTAAATAATTAATTGCACATTTAGAGGTAAATGAAGTATATGAAGCTAAGATATTTACATGTGTTAAAATGAACATAAATGTACAATATGTAGCTACACAGTTTTTACACTTAAATAAATAGTAAACATTTTAAACATCTAGTATATTTTCTACTTACATGTTAATGAACATAATTTTTCTCTTCCAGAAGATATATACAAATTAAATTTTTGGAAAGAAATACGACAAATCGAAGAAGAAAATGGATGCTGTTGCGGGACCGTCAGCTCCGCCTTGTCTACCACCTGGCGGATTATTTGAAATTGTGTTCTCTTTTGATACAACTGGGTCTATGTCACGTGTTATTGATGAGGTAAAGGGCCGACTTCAAGACATGATACAGCGCCTCCAAGCGGACATTCCTGGAATAAGATTTGGAGTCATCGCTCATGGTGACTACTGTGACAAGGATGTATTTTATCTAGAGCAGCATATTGATCTTACAACAAATATCGTAGAGCTCACAGACTTTGTGAAGAACATTGAAGGGACAGGAGGTGGAGACCCAGAGGAATGCTATGAGTATATTCTTTGGCTTGCGAGGGGTTACAACTGGACAGCAGGGTCAAGAAAGGCTCTTGTTGTGATTGGAGATTCTGTTCCACATGAAGCAGACTATGATTTAAACACCAAGAACCTGGACTGGATAGAACAAACTAATGAACTTGCAAAAGCGGTGAGCAATATTACTTAACAATCAACTGAGAGAAAATTATAGTTAATTTATGAGAGAAGTGTTAAGAAAGGTCAACATAAGAGAGAGTATGCAGTTTTGAATTTTTTTAAACATAATTTTAACTGCCTGAATATTGATTTCATCTCGTCATTAACTTTTTACATTATGGTTATTTTTAATCACTTCGTGTAATTATTACCTTCCATTTTTCTTTTAGGGAGTCAAAATCTATGGTGTACAGGCATTTGAAGATGATAATTCAGCTGCTTTCTTTGAAAAAATGGCATCAACAACAGATGGACAACATCTAAAATTGGGAGATTTTTCTCATATCTGTGACTTCATTATGGCGATTTGTTACCGGGAAAAGGGAGACGAATTTTTAGAGGTAAGAATGTAACAGTAATTTATTTTTTATTCTTACCTTTAAGCTGAAATATCAGTCTAATAGTCAAACAATTTATGTAGTATTAAGTTTAAATGTATATATCTCAAACGGCTTAAACACTATTTAAATTTAAACTGAAATGTGATACTATGTGTAAACAAATACAAATATACACAAAAATGCTTATAAATACACACAGTCATTTTATAGATACATATAATCCAATTCAATAATATATATATTCAATCGATCAATTACAAATGTAATACTTTAAGTAGACGCAATGATATTGATTAATTAAAATACAGGTTTTGAATTTATATATATATATATATTATCCATGAGAATATTATGCACTCATCATTTCAACCTTATCTATTTTATTTAAGGGTTATGAAGCAGAAGTTCGCGCGAGAGAAGCACAAAAAGGTCTTCACAAAGATCTTGAAGGGTTATTTGGCGTGTTAAGACGAGGCGATTCATCCGCCTCAAACAGTGGATCACACAATCCCTTAACGCCATTGCTTAGCAGAATTTCATCATTGTCAACAATGTCAAGCCGATCGTCAAATGCCGCTCCCAAAACTGCAGTTGTAAACCCTATTATAAATGCTAAAAACATACCGAATACTACAACGATACGCAAAGGCAAAAATGCGGCAAATATTAAAAACAGACAAAAAGCAAATTTGAAAGCCGTAGGTAAGCCAAAGAAAAGCATGGCAAAATCAGTCATCACAGCAAAATACCGCCATCTTGTTTCAGACTCAAAGTTTATTTTGAAAAAAAGAAATTTGGATACTCGTTGGTCAAAATGGAACTTAGCTGTCAGTTCTGAAAAACCCAAGTGTGGAAAGAGTTGGGTTGAGAGAAAAAACAAAGTGGGATATCGCAAGAAATATTTATTTCCAAAGAGCGATTACAATGGACGCTCGCTATATGAAATTGCAGTGCAGCGATCAAAGGGATGTAAACTTTACGTTATGCAGGCCAAATGGTCTTCACTTAAACCTTTAGAAGAAAAATGGGAGACGAAACTTTTTAGACATCAGAAAGATATTGTAGAGAAAATATTGAGCAATGGTGGGAAAATATTCATCCGTAGGTTTGTTCCAAAAGGACTGGGAATTAAACAAAATGACTTAGTCAAATCATTCAATAGAGACAATTTGTATAGGTATGCATGGACATGTGGTTTAATGAAACCAGGAAAGTTATCGTGGGCAATGCGATAAATGACGATGTGAATTCATGAATTATCATGAATATACAAATCTAATGTGTCAAGTCAGTTGGATTTATTGATTTCTTGTTGGCTATTATAAATTTCTATATATATTTATCTTCTATATTGATTTACTTGGTTTACTTATTTACAAAGAACATATCTTGCCACTTTATGAATCATGCTATTGTCTTTTCATCTTCAACACTTTGGACATATTCTGCAGACATGTGTATAGACTTTTTGCTGTTGTTATTGTTGTTGTTTTTTGTTGTTCTTTTTCATAAAATGATATGATATTATAATGTACATAAAATTTGCATTTTCAATTGTTATAAAGAAATAAAAACAAAGAGATAAAAAAGAATAAAACGAACTTCCTATTGAATTTCATTCAATTCTCATAGACTGAAGAAGAGAAGAAATTTTTATTTCAGTCTTATAAAGAAAGAAGTAAAATAGTTTATTTCGGAAAGTTAAACATTAACAGCATCTTGTTAATGCAGTAATTACTTCGGTCACATGACAAAAAGCAAAGATGATAATGACATCAAAATTTAACTAATGACATCCATACAAATTTGTAACACATGACAGGACCTATAAATTATAATGTGAAGGGCCATCTGGCATAAATGGCGGGTTTAAGTACAGAGAAATATACAATACTTACCAATAAAATACGGCAACTAACGACAAAACCTATCGAAATTAATCAGACTCAAGTTTTATAGTTGGGTATACAATCATGGTTAATTACCCCAATTTCGTCAAGCATATTGTGATGAAACAAAAAAGAGATTAGTGTTCTGTAGCCATTATGTGCACCACTGTTAAATGGAAATTAAATGGTATCGATTGGCGCCGGAAAAGTCATTTAAGTCGGGAATTATTTTTTTTTAGGAATTTAAAAGTAATACGGTTTTATACATTTGTACAGAAATACTGATTTTTTGTTTTTAACAGATTGCAATTAAATAGTTTGTTTTGTCATTGTGGGATTAGATTCAATAACAATTTATATTGTGGACTAAGATTCTTATAGCATATACATGTAAGATTCGTGAATCATGTTATGAAAATATAGCTTAAGACAATATTTATTAACTATAGATCTATTTCTTTTACAAAGAGATTCTACAGATAATGGGGTTTAAATCAAATGCTTGGCATAAAGATGATCGATGTGAAAAATAGTTTTAATTTTGAAGCATAATCTAGCAAATACATATCTTTCAGGAACTTTAGTAATTTATCTGCAAACATAATTATATAATTAAGTTCTCAAGACAAAAGGTAATAAGGTCTTGATAATTAAGGTATGGATTTGATTTGGTTTCAGCTGCACTCTTGTATGTTATAGTTGCATACGAAACTGGCCAAAAAGGTAACTTTCAAACAATGTTTTGCAATGTTTTGATTTATAAAGATTCAGTATGAATGTACGATTTATAATTCTTTGTGCAGTAATATGATTTAAAATGCAATGTCTCAGATTTTTTGTTGTTGTTTTGTTTTGTGTTTTTCTTTGTGCAATGGTAGTATTGAAAATTGATTTAATCTGGGGTGGGAAATCATTATTACCAAAAAGACAATAAAGCAACCTTATCATTAATCTGATGTCTTAGATTTATTTTGACCTTTGGCTGAATTTATGGCGTTTTTGCAATCCGGCATAACCATAAGTGGGAAAAAAACAGGTGTAATAAATTCATGTAACTATACTCTCCGATGTAAATGAAATATAGAAGACATTTCTGGGATTGGGCAAATAGATATCTTGGGAATTTATCATCGTATTGCTTTCAGAAAAGCACAGATCGCATTAAACATATGAGTTCACCAGAGAGCCCGGAGAAGTTGACCTCCTGTCTACTTCTCCTTCTTTTACAGAAATGGGTAGCAGACATTTACAGTGTACTAGATATAATGACCATGCATGGGTGTTAGAAAAATAATTGTGCGCTTGGCCAGTACATTTAAGAAGTCCTAGCAACATAGCAAAAGGGAGAAAATACCTTAAACCTAGAAGAAGGGATATTAAATATTCTACAATATGTTCATGGTTTTCGTGCATTTAAAAGTCGGTTAGTATTTTTAAAACTTAAAAAATGACTGATAAATGCAGCAGTCCAAGTGAATGCAGTCAGAGACTGTTTCCGCGCCGACTTCTTTCTGATAAAAAGTATTCTATAGTTTGAAAATATAACTATCTAAAGATGTAAATTGATGATTGTACATGATGATTTGCTTTACTGTGATGATGTCTTGATTACCCAAGTATGCCTCTTGATTGTTACTGTCTAATCTATTAGTTGTGTGCCCGTTCTCTACAGACTGTCATCTTAAGTAATGATGATATAATGTTTATTATGGAACTGGCGATTAAGAATACGTTGTAAACCTAACAGTACATTTTTGAGAGATTCAGTATCTTTCTTGTTAGAAGAATATTAAAAAAATAGTGTAACTAATTACTATAAGCAACTGTTTTTGTTGATTGTGGCGCCGAATAAAGTTTTCGTTTAAGGAACGAATTTGGCTACCTATCGTTGTATCTTTATGGTACTGGATATAAAAGATCTGAAGTTGATTTCAACTCCTAGATACAAATTATGTAAGTAGCTCTTGAAGTCTGGAGAGGTTGATTGTGCAGGCGTTACGGCCTGAAATATGGCGTGTATATGGCAATGTTAAAAGGCATCTTCCACTTATTAAAAAAGCAACAACATAGATTTGAATTTATATCAATATTTGAAAACGAAAGTACCTAACATTATTAGCTGTAAGAAAATTTTGACACTTATTGTTGTTATGTAACTTAACTCTCTAATAATTGAACGTTTGTGCAGAGTAAACTTTGCCTTTTTAAAGAAAAATATAATAAGAAAATACATAGATCAGTACTTTACAAATGTATGAATTTTGTGTGTATTATTTCAGAACACTGTTTCATGGTATTGTATTATTTCATGAATTTTATAATTTGCATTGTACAATAAAGAGAAATAAAAAAAAATAGCCCCTAAAGCCTAAAAAAAAAAAAATTTGTTATTAATGATTTTTTTCCATTTCAAGTTTGTTAATATGTAGACTGGTAGGATATAATAATTCTAGTTATAATAAGGTAAATGTAAAGGTCTTGTTTATTATAGTGTCACCCCTACTGAAAGGGCCAGCCATTTATGACTTAAGAGACACCTTTTGCTTGCATACCATGTACCTCCCAACTCCTAGCACTATGCCAGGCGCCAGGCGGATAGAAGTCGGTATCCGTTCCTGCTCACGAAGCGGCCATTTCGGGACGAGTCCCAAAAGAAACATAAATAATAATTTCAAATTCAACTTTCAATCAATTAACTGATATATGACATATTCATAATTTTTCATTGCCAACAATTGCGACAGATATCAAAAACATTCTCGAAAATAGCCTACCATGACAGGTTTTTCCCCCTAAGATTTCAGATTTCGTTACTTGTTTAATTTTTCGAGAAAAAGAGATCATTTCGTTATAATATTTGTACGGTGATGCGTAATATCTATACAGCGTGTGTTTTTCGGTAGCACTCCACAGTTAATTTCAAGTTCCTGCCGTCAATGTCCTACAAGCAATACGTCTAATAATTCTGATACCAAACTACACAACCTGGAAAAAGAAAACACATTTTGTTGAGAACATATATGACATAAGATTGCAAATCAACAAAGAAATTATCCCATCTGCAATAGGCAGGCAGTCAAAAAATTTGCAATTCATTCCGTTGAAGCCCAAAATCTACAGTGGCCCGAGACCCAAAACAACACATTTCGACCCTCTGGCAAAAAATATCTGCAAATATACAGGCTAAAGGAACACCGTCTCTGCTTTAGCAACTCCCTATACATGCAAAATATCACAAAGAAACTAGTCCTCAACCTTGTAGATTTTTTGCTACTGCTAAAAGTTTGTACCCCCCTGTAAAATGACTTCTTTTTACCGTGCATGCTGTATAAAAGCAATGTTTACAAAAAATGGCGGCCTTGACATTCATAATCAACAGCATGTGATTTCTGGCCATGTTTTCGAATTTGCCAGTGATCATATTAGAGGTCACAAAAACAAATTTTATGCTGAAAATGCATTTTAAAGACAACCAGTCATTTAAATCCAGAATATTCACTATATCCAAGAAATCCACCCTGGCCATTCGAAGCTGTGGCTTACATTACTGTGGTGTGCTACCTTCTAATTATGGATCGTAAACATATGGCAAATAAGGGAAAGGGCTTTATAAAGGGCCATAAGACTCCCAAAAACAATGACAAGTATAAGAAATTCATTGGAAATAGATCAGAAGGTAAAAAATATGTATAAAATTGGGAGAAATAATGTAACTTGTAAACACAAAAAGTGAACGGTATTCGGATATGCAGTGTACGTAAAAAAAACACAATTTTAAAATTTATGAGTACAGTAGAAATCTAGATCTGTTTTTATTATGCCCCCACAGAGTGGGAGCATATAGCGTTGCACTTGTCCGTCCGAGTGTCCGTCCGTCTGTCCCGAAATCTTGAAAACGCAACTCCTCTTAAACCGGATGGCAGATTTTGCTTAAACTTCCAGGGATGAACAACCTTAATGTGTAGATGGTAGTAAAGGAAGGAATTTTTGCTGCGACCAAATTTAACAGAATTATGGCCATTTGTTGATTTTTTCACTATATACTATGTAGAAATTTTGTGAATGCAACTCCTCTTAAACCAGATGGCAGATTTTGCTTAAACTTCCAGGGATGAACACCTTAATGTGTAGATGGCAGTAAAGGGAGGAATTTTGCTGTGACCAAATTTAACAGAATTATGGCCCTTTGTTGATTTTTTCACTATATACTATGTAGAAATTTTGTGAACGCAACTCCTCTTAAACCGGATGGCAGATTTTGCTTAAACTT
Organism: Ruditapes philippinarum; assembly: GCF_026571515.1. NCBI lineage: Eukaryota > Metazoa > Mollusca > Bivalvia > Venerida > Veneridae > Ruditapes > Ruditapes philippinarum. Next base: position 41,905 of record NW_026866211.1, on the reverse strand, counting down.
CCAGGGATGAACAACCTTAATGTGTAGACAGGGCTCATCCGGAAGGGCGATTCAGGCGAAAACTTCGCCGTGTATATTCCAATTTCGCTCTTCCCATTGATCAAAGAGAAGTCAACATCGCCGATAAAATCTTAATTCCCAAATAGTAATTACTTAGCGATGTAAAGAGCAGAGATTGTATCCGCCCATATGACGACCGCTAATTATCATTATCCAATCAGAGCGTCGCTTTATACTACCCTTCACCTGTAAGCGAAGCGATAGACCGCCTACTCTAAACAATAAATAATGAGAGCATCGGCCCGAAACGGTATAATTGTGTGATAGTTTTGCGAGTTTAATACGGGATTTGGCGATAATTATACATTGTTTTTTCCCCGATTATCTAAACATGTGCAATCTTCCCTAATTGATATACACGATGCACTTCGATGGTGGGTTTTTAACCCGAGTAAAGTCGATGTGCAATGGATTTTTCACAGCTATCACAAAACTGTTAGTCAATTAAAAATAATCAATTTCATTAATGATCAGCGACCGGATTAAAAACTTAATCATAGTTTTGAATGATTTCAGTCGGTTAACATCAATTTTTACTGTAAAATTGTTATGTCGCTCACGTCATGGCTACAAGGCGAAATGCCGAAACCAAGCAGTAAGAAAGTTACTGATTCTGATAGTTACACCTACGCGAAAATGTAAGAAAGCCATGCGATTGGTATGTTGTAGACAGTGGGGGTGTTAGGCATTGTTCTCTTTGTAGAAATGCCAAATTTGACACAGTTTAGGCACATGGGCAAGACATCCCCGCTAAACTACGGTCGTATATCATGTAACGTATATAACAACAAAATTTGTCAGGAAAGAAGTGTTCTTATTGTTTCAATATATATATTTGTTTTAATGTCGTAAATATGACGGTCAGATTAAGATTTATCAATATTGTAAATTTTAAAAAGCATTATTTATAAAGATATTACCTAATTTAACATTTCATGAAAATAAAGGGAGGTAATTAGAAATTAATTTTCTACAATTTCACAGTCAAATTTTTCAGTAAGAAATGAATGTATATAATTTTAGTGATCAAATATAATGTGCACAAATGTTTGCAGTACATATTTTACATATTCTTTGATGTTTGAAAATTGTTTTATAAGCATAATTATATGCATATAAATATGACATTACAACATTCAGGACTTTGAAAGAAATTTCTGTTACCAGAACAGAATAGAACAGATATTATTAATCAATATCCAATGTGACATCATCTTCTATTAAAAGTGAGGAAAGTAAAAAATATGAAATTGATTTTATCATCATATCTTTTCTTACACATTATTATCAACAAATGTACATGAAAATATATAAACACATATTTAGAGAAAGCTTATAAATAGCTGATCAATAGATATCAAAAATAATTTTTTATATTCATATTTGCAGCTCAAAAACATTTAGATGCCATTGCCAGATCTACTACTAATTAATCTACTTTTAATTAATACTACTATTAATTAATAAACTGGAGAAATATTATAAGTGATGTTAATTGTGTTTATATTATAATTAAAGGATGTATAGCCATGCATGTTAATGCATACACATTGGGTTGTTTCCCTTCTCCCTAATTTTCGCGAGGAAGTCACTTCTCCCTAAAATTTCCCCCCAGGATGAGCCCTGGTAGATGGTAGTAAAGGGAGGATTTTTTGCTGTGACCAAATTTAACAGAATTATGGCCCTTTGTTGATTTTTTCACTATATACTATGTAGAAATTTTGTGAACGCAACTCCTCTTAAACCGGATGGCAGATTTTGCTTAAAATTCCAGGGATGAACAACCTTAATGTGTAGATAGTAGTAAAGGAAGGAATTTTTGCTGCGACCAAATTTAACAGAATTATGGCCCTTTGTTGATTTTTAGTTTTCAATTTGTGGCACATGTAGTCCAAAAAATATTTGACCTAGAGTCATAAGAGTGACAGAACAGTGGCGTGTGGGGGCATCCGTGTCCTATGGACACATTTCTAGTTTTTAAAGCATTTCAAAAACAAAATCTGAAGTCTATAGGCATATGAGGTTATGGTGACAATGTAAATCTCTTTAAGCTGTTTCATTATATGAAAATGGCATAGCCTCAAAGCGAGCTTGATTTACTTTCACAGTGAAATAGTATCCTGGTGTAACCTAAATTTGGCGATACAAGAACAAATGTCAATGGCATTTTCAATAAAGTACAGTAATCTATAATTAAACTTGATATTATTTTACTACAACTATTTAAAAGTTACTTTAAGTTAATATCTAACAATGTAATCGTTTAGCTGTTGCCAAATAGGACTATAAACAAATATGGCTGATGTAAAATCTTACTACGATCTGAAAATGTCACCTGAATTTGGCGATTCTGATTAGTTGCAGTAAATTTTTAATTTTGGCGGGATTGTGACGTAGTACGTTGACCTAGAATAGTAAAAATAGTGTGATAACAGACGGTGACTGTCAAATTATTTTAAGCAACAATATCAATCAAATAGAGGAAAGTATAGATAAACTTGAAATTGCATCAGGTAAAACACACAATTTTCTCCATGTCATATACAATTTTTAAAGTTTGCCAGTCGTATCTTAATCTTTAGCGCAGAAAATCACTCGAGTTGTAAAAAAAAAGACCCAGGGACATAAACATGATTGACCTAAATGACCTTCACCTCTGAAATCTCTCGTGAATGACAAAAAACAAAACAGCGTCAAGTAAAGGAGAACGCTGAATTTGGGTCACAGTAGGATATAAAAATAATCTTTCAATTTTATTTTAAATTTTCCATTTTAAAATTGTCATTCGGTATTTTATACACTGCTTCTGGTTCCCTGTCCTATTATGGTTCCAATATAAGTGCGCAGGACACCAGTCTACGCTTCTGTTTTCAATCAGAATACCTCTATTTTTATCGTTTATTTGTAATTTGAAAAGTTGCGATGTGTCAATTCAGTACTTCGGACAAAAGTTTTCAAAACCATCACTATCTAGCAGGTACTCGCATTACCGTAAAGCTCGCTTTGGGAGCAGGTCCTTTGGGCCAGCTTTTCAAGCTTGCTACATAAAATGTACTTGACAAGACTCAAACTCAAAGCTTTCTCTAATCTACATGGTTCATATCGACGAAAATATACCCTTTCACACAGACCAATAAGATATATATGTAATGCAGCATCTGACAGAACAAAAAGATAATTAATGTGATGCTAATTTCCAGTCTCATTATATTATATGTATGGTTTCATATGATGTCACTTAGCAACTTCATTTAATTGACTATTGTCCTTTTCATATTTGGTTCTTTGTAATAGTTGTATGGTCCTATAAATCTGGGTGGAGTTTTGTATCAGTAAAACTGGGATCAAGATGATCACAAATGCTAACAATAGATATTAACAGTTTGGTTTATACACAATTTTTAACCAGGTTTTCCGAAGGAAAAAACTGGTTATTAGATTGAGGTATGTCGGCGGGAGGGCGGCGGACGGGCGGGCGGGCGTAAACAATTTCTTCTGTGCGCAACTCCTCCTACATTTTTCAACGGATTTTGACCAAACTTTCACAGAAGCTTTGTCATCAAGTGACCTGGCGCATATTGTCGGGGTTTTGTGATTGGATAATATTTGACCTAATTATGGCCCTTTGTTTTTTTTCCTTATATAGAATATATAGTGAATAATTTCTTCTGTGCCCAACTGTTCCTACATTTCTCAATGGATTTTGACCAAACTTTCACAGAGGCTTTGTCATCTAGTGCCCTGGTGCATAATGTCGGGGTTTTGTGATTGAATAATATTTGACCTAATTATGGCCCTTTGTTTTTTTTCCCAATATAGGATATATAGTGAACAATTTTCTGTGCGCAACTCCTCCTACATTTCTCAACGGAATTTGACCAAACTTTCACAGAGGCTTTGTCATCAAGTGCGTTAGGGCATATTGTCAGGGTTTTGTCATTGTATAATATTTGACCTAATTATGGCCCTTTGTTTTTTTTCCTTAAACAGATTATATAGTGAACAATTTTTACCATGCGCAACTTCTTCTACATTTCTCAACAGATTTTGACCAAACTTTCACAGAGGCTTCGTCATCAAGTGCCCTGGCGCACATTATGGGGGTTTTGTGATTGGATAATATTTGACCTAATTATGGCCCTTTGTTAATTTTTCTTATACAGAATATATAGTGAAAAAAATTTTCAGTGCTGAACTCCTACATTTCTCAACGGATTTTTTTCAAACTTTCACAGTAGCTTTGTCATCCAGTGCCCTGGTGCATATTGTCGGGGTTTTGTGATTGAATAATTTTTTATTTAATTATGGCCCTTTGTTTTTTTTTCCTTATACAGAATATAATTGTAGTGAACACTTCCTCTGTGGCAATTCCTCCTACATTATTCATGTATTACATTGCACATAGTTACATTGTTTGTTGCTTGTATTTGTATTTCAAATACAACATATTTATCTACAATGGTGATAATTGAAAACCTGGTTTCATGGCATTGCCATGTTTCTTGTTATTTATTAACCATTGTCTTTAATATGAAATTGTTAGGATTATACTTTTAATTGTTCTCTAACTTTGTGTAGAGTGCAGGGTCACTGAAGTCAAGGTCACAAGTCATGAAAAATGGATTATTACTTTTTTGCCTATACCGCCTTTGGGCTGATTTATTTTTATTTTAAAAGGCTGATATGGCTTATGGCTTAGAGCCTATTTGACTTGCTATTAAAGCAGGACATGTCCATTTCTTGATAGCAGCAATCAGCAAAGTAATGGTTTAGTTTATACAGTTTTGGTTTAATTTGATTGTGTAGGAAACTACTGATACATGTAATACATTGTAAATACATAGATCTACACACTCAAGTCTGTTCTTGGAACCAATCAATACATTTGTACTTAGCAATTAGTGTAAAGTTTCTTGCTCAAGGAAACAACTTTTCAAGCCTGACCGGGTTTGAATCAACATGAACAGCTCTCCTGATGTGTTTACCCCTGAGCCATCCCGCAATTTTAAATGAGTGTGTGTAGATTATAATAAAATATTTTTCCTATTTTAGGACAAGGATTTGCTGATAAAAGGAAGAAGAAGATTCAGTATGAATATATGAAAATGTTGAAGAAAGAGAAACTGAAGGAAAGACTTAAGCAAGCAATAGATAAACATGAACTTGGGCAAGGAACAAGTATTAAAGCCCCCAAACATGGTAACATAGATAAAATAAAAGAGGAACAGAAAAATGAGAAAGAAAGTGAACATTTTCCAAAGGCAAGTTCTAGTTCTAAAGATATAGAAAGAATTCAAACAAAGCCAGGAAACAGGAAGAAGGCATATGATAGAAGTAAAACAGAAGACTCAAAGGCAAAACCAGTCTGGAATACAGAAAGACACCAAAAACTGTTCAGGTAGGTTGGATTCTGGACTTTTATTTTCAAAGAATTTAGAATTTTTTATTCAGTAATTTTAATTTGTAACTTTCAATTGGGAATTTTTTCCAGTGGATATGGAAAATAATATTCTTTATTCAACTGGGAATACATGTATGACCCAATATTGGCAATAAAATAAGCCAAAAAAAAACACCTTGCTTCTGGTTAGATAAAAGTGTATATTGCTTTATTTACTGTTTCAGGAAAGGTGATAAGAAAGGGAGAGAAGTAACAACACGATTTTCTAAAGCAGCTCAGGAACATAAACAGAGAAAAGAAATGAAGATGAAAAAAATGCTGGTATTGTATATATATATATTTCCTATTTTCCTGAGTTTTTTAAAATAAAAAAATATGGAATTATTAATCAGTTGTATGTTTAATTTTTTTAGCTCACCTGGGCATTTTATGCTCAAAGGTGAGCTTGTATGATGGCATTGTGTCCCTCATTCTTTGTCATTATCCACAGCGGCTTTATCTTCTAATCCACGTGCTTGATTTTGACAAAACTTCACTGGAATGATCCTTTGGTGATCCTCTGCAAAGGTTTTGTAAATGGTTCCAGTGTGATCCTTAATAGGTCACAAGTTTAAAAAATGAAATTTTTAAAAAAATCTTCTATCTACTCTGAAACAATTATACCCAGAACATTGATATTTGATATGTAGCATCACTTTGTGGTTCTCTTCAAAAGTTATATAAGTCCATTACAAAAGTAAGATACTTTAATCCTGCCCTTGAGGCAGCTATGATAGGGTGTCATTTAGTTTATATAGACTGTATCATACACATGTATATACATATCTTGAAAATCTTCTCCTCTAAAACTTAGCATACAAAATGTAGATGTTTAGCATAAAGTGTTACCTTGGCATAAACACAGACGTACGGCACATTTTCCATGCCAATAATGGTCAAATTATCATAAAATAATCACCCCTTGATCATCAAGAACAAAATTACTATCCAGCACCTGTTTACTATATAAAAAATATACAATCATGGAATAAACTACGGCGAGTAATATACCTTGTATATGTGGTTGCTGGATAGTAATTTTGTTCTTGATGATCAAGGGGTGATTATTTTATGATAATTTGACCATTATTGGCATGGCAAATGTGCCATACACCTGTGGGCATAAAGCATTACCTTGTGGTTAAACAAACAATCAATAAGTATTAATCATTTTATGTTTCAGGACTACAGTGAAAACAGGAAGAAACGTGATGAGGCACTTGGGGCTTATCAAAAGCGGAAACAAGAAACTTTCAAAAAGATTTGTAAAAAAACTCATAAAGGACAACCTGTAATGAAAAATCAGATAGAGTACTTACTTCAGAAAATTGAAAGACAAGTAAATCAAAGATAAAAGTTGATACAGATTGTCTTTATTATTATTATCATCATGATCATTGGCAGCCTGTATAGCCTAGTGATTTATGTCGATGTATTTGAAATACTTGCCCACCACTACTGTAGTTTCATGTCCCATATGGGACATGTATTATTTCAGGCACAAGTAGGCACCTGAGTTGAACCAACGACGTGCTATAAGCTAGCTTGATAGCTTCCTCACATGACAGAATCCCAAGTCCCTTGTGGAATTTGAACCCACAGTGATGAAGGGCAAATGGTTTTTGCAGTCAGCAACATTTATAACTGGGCCACAGATTCCCCTTCATAATGTTGGTAGCCCTACCCAGGTGCCCGCTTGTGCCTGAAAAAATGCAAACGAGGTCTTCACCAGTTAAGCTGAAAAATCACCAATATAATGACCTGAATAGTGTGTAACCTTGAAGCTTTAAACCCAACGTCATTCCAACCCAAAGAATCATACGATTACCTAATTTTGCAAGTGTCTGTTTTGAAGAGGACATCACAATAACTTGGTTGAGGTTAAAAAATCGGGTACATTGTAGTTTATTGTTTGTTTCACTACCAATCTAAACCTGACAGGTTGCTAAAAGAACATACAGGTTTTTTAATCTTTATTCTGCTGAATTGGTGTAATGGATTTACCCTGCTTAGAATTTGGAACAGTCCTCTCACAGTAAAAGGGATTTTAATATCAAAATTCAAAAGATGAGACTTCTATGAAACATCTTGCTGGCTCTATACAGGTTGCGAACAGGGTGAAGGTATAAGCATATACAAAATTACATACAGTTACACAACTGTTTATTTCTTCATACAAAAATACAATCATACAAAGTGTATATGAAAATCAAAAACAGATAAATCAATGCTGCTTAAATTGTGCATAGCAAAGTGTTATAATATACTCCCATTATTTTAGTTGATATATTTATTGTAAAAATTACACTGTTAAAGGGACTCAACAGAGGTCTTCAGGCATAAAAACATAAAATTTGAAAATCTTACAAATATCAAGTGAAGTACTTATAATTGAAAAATCTGCAAAGGATAACAAAGAATTGTACTCATAATTAAATAGACAAACATGTTTATTACATGCTTTTCGGTGGTTTACAGAAATATATCAGTGATATAAAACTGGTAATTTCACTGTTTAAAACAGTGAAATTACCACTTTGATAATTTCACTGTTTTGAATTTAAGCCCCTCACGTTGTTTCAGTGAAATACCAGCGTGCACAGTACTGGGTACCAACTCAATGACGTGACGTCGTTAATGACGTCACGTTGTATTATTATTTGGCGCGCTTTTTATTCAGTATTAGGTTTAATGTCTTTTTAAAACGTTTCTTTGCATGTAATAAAAAGAAAATTTGTTTAGTTTAGTGTAAGATCGAAATATATTTCACCTTGTGAACACCAAAAGTTCATATTTCACTCGTGGCTGCGCCACTCGTGAAATATACCCTTTGGTGCTCACTCGGTGAAATATATTCCGATCTTACACTAAACTAAACAAATATCCTCTATATAATACTTCTCTTATAAAACAAATCAAAAAGAAGTAATGTTGTGATAATGATAACTTTTGAAATACAACAAAATTTGTTGATATTTTGAAATTTCTCAGCATATTTTACCATTGATGTCATTTATACAAATGAGAACTGCTGAAATCATCACCAAAACAATGTACATGTATTAATTTTGTGTTCCGGAAATACTTTTATAATATACACAATTTATTCACTTGTTCATGTTTTGTGAAAATAGGAAACGAAATAGGAAAGATTGTATCATATTATATATATATTGGATAGTATCATATCTTATGTATTGGATTGTATCATATCTTATGTATTGGATAGTATCATATCATATATATTGGATAGTATCATATCATATATATTGGGTGGTATCATATCTTATACATATCTAATATATCCGATTGTATCCTATCTTATATATTGGATTGTATCATATATTGGATAGTATCATATCATATATATTGGATAGTATCATATCATATATATTGGGTGGTATCATATCTTATACATATCTAATATATCCGATTGTATCCTATCTTATATATTGGATTGTATCATATCTTATATATTGGATAGTATCATACCTTGTATGTCGGATCGTATCATATCTTGTATTTTGGATGGTATCATATCTCGTATATTGGATAGTATCATATCTTATATATTGGATAGTATTATATCATATATATTGGATGGTATCATATTTATCTTATACATATCTTATATATTGGATAGTATCATACCTTGTATGTCAGATCGTATCATATCTTGTATATTGGATGGTATCATATCTCATATATTGGATAGTATCATATCTTATATATTGGACGGTATAATATCTTATATATTGGATGGTATCTTTTATTGTGATTTGTTGGTCAGCATAAAACCGAATGTACATGGAGATCGGAGATATTTCATGTTACATAATGAATCATACATGGTACTGAAACTTCTTAACTTCTTCTATTACATGTAGTTATTTGGCCATCAGTTTTTTTTAGATTTTGATAAAGTCTGCGCGCAGGGTCTTTAAATTATAAAGACATTGGTCTGTTTAAAGGCACATGATGTCTCAGAAAAGAATAAATATTTACTTCTTTCGGAATGGCAAACATGAATTATATAACGCTTAAATAATGGTTTTAGAGCCAGGTAGATGCTGCAGTTATTACCTGAAGAAAGATGCACTAAATGTGAAATAATTTGTTATAAAGGTAGCAAAATGTAAACAAAGTAGTATTTTGACTCCCATACAAAATGCAGAATCACTCTAACTGTACTAAATGCCTAAAAGCATTAGGAGGAAAAGATGAGATGGTTCACGTAATCGCCTAATAAGTAACTTTTGGGAAACTTCAAAATTATAAAATAAAAAGCTTTTGAGAAATGAAAATAGTATTTTCTTGGACATAATGGGCCTTTCAGTACAACCCCCATTTATAGTGCAAAAGTGTTTTCTAGTGGTTAAATGTATTTATTTTTTTAGTGCAAAATCTCATAAAGCTAATTCCTATCAGAATCCATTCTGCTCTGGACGCCACACTTCAAATAAACAATATCTGGCACTAAGGTGAAGGAAATAATTAAAGGATGTTTACAAGTTATGTAAGAAGAATTCATTCAAATTTGTTCACCTAAGAATTAAATATATTGAATTTGCGAATTGATTTTGTTCATTTGGTATTGAAAGTTGTTCAAATTATGCGCGGGTGTCTTTGTGTCTAACTTGAATTCTTTTATCTTTGTAACTGAGTCTTAATTGTTGAGATGTTTTTATTTTTATTTCCTGATTTTGCAATTTATATAACAAAGCAGATAAACTTTTATATGTTAGGCATATCTCTCCATTGGCTAAAGATTTGCACGAAATGCATTAATCTTATTTCGGAATATTATTACTGTAACTACGGATCTGTGTAATATAAATCCGTGCTGTAACTCGTTACTATAGAGATGTCCATGCATGGATAAGTTTCGGAAAAAAAACAGATGAAACGTTTGTAAAGGATACTTTTCTTTAAAAGAAGGTACATCTATTTTGAACGTCTTGAAGTGTAATCCGTTTTCAGTAACATCTCTGCCGAACGATTCAATGGATAGCACGTTACTCTCACAATCCCCCTGTCAATACATATTATTATTAATATATATAAAGAGGTAGTGTCGAACACTTTATACGTTTTTCAGGCACTTTGTGTCTGTACATATTGAATGTTTGATACAAGTTTCAGTTCAAATATTTATATTTCGCTCAATCGAATTTCCGTTCAAATATTTATATTTCGCTAAATCCAAGTTTCAGTTTAGATATTTTTATATTTCGCTAAATCTTGAGTACAATATATTTTCTAAAACCTGGCCAATCACTGATTCTCGTCCTGTTATTTTTTTAACTGAACTGAAGTACATGTGATAGTTATTTCAACAATGTCAGTGCGTAATATTATTACATTTTGTCAACCCCTAACCTATTCTACCCATGCGTCTAGTGCAGAAGAAGATCACCCGGCACAGCCGTGCCATCACCCCATGGTGCAATCTCCCATGCAGTGATCTCCCCTTATAGGATGCGTAACCGATGCGTAGCGTTTGTCCATGGTGTGCACTGTTTTCTATTCACAGTCTGTATAAATTTTAAAATTTTCCTTTAAGTTTTGACCACTCTTATGGACACTATAAGGAACTGAAAAGTTGATAACACTTAATATTACTCAAAATTTACCGTACAAGGTGGCCAGGTAATGCACTAAGGTGGTCATATTTTAAAATGCTGAATGGTTTTGTCCATTTTAAAAAATGACAAGTCATCCAAGAAGTTTTACTTACTCTTGATAGATATTTACCACCAACATTCAGTACTTTCATTGAGAATTTGAGGATAACCGCTGTTGTTGTGAAGTCGTTGTCATGACCTGTAGTACAGAAACATTATTGGCTTGGTTAACAAGATATATTGATATGTGCCCATTTGAATAATTTTAGGTACAATATTTCGAAATGAATCGCGCTTAAATGCATTACATTTGCGGTTAACGATTTTTTTTGCTTTTGTTACGGAAGAGGAATTGTCTTCCTTTTAATGCCCCCGCAGGGAGGTATAATATACCGTAATCGCACGGTGTGTCTGTCCGTCTGTCCCACTTCATTCGTGTCCGGACTGTAACTTTGTCATACATTGAGGGATTTTGAAATAACTTGGAAATGTCTACCACATCAAGACGATATCCAAGAACCACGTCCCTACCTCAAAGGTCAAGGTCACACTATCAATTTGAAGATTCACATTATCGCAATTAGAGTAAATAGGTACACACATTCGTGTCCGGACTGTAACTTTGTTATGCATGTAAGGATTTTAAAATAACTAGGCATAAATATCTACCTACAACATCAAGACAATGTGGATGTCCAATAATCACGTCCCTACCTCAAAGGTCAAGGTCATGCTACCGTTTTGAAGTTCACTTTATCACCATTAGACTTTATAGGTACACACATTCGTGTCCGGACTGTTACTTTGTCATGCATCGAAGGATTTTAAAATAACTAGGCATAAATGTCGACAACATCAAGACGACGTGTCGCGACAAAGACCCATGTCCCTACCTTCAAGGTTAAGGTCACACTTATAGTTTGAAGGTGCTCATTCTCTCGAGAAGAGTTTGAAGATAAATATTCATGTCCGGACTGTAACTTTGTCATGCATGGAAGGATTTTAAAATAACTTGGCACAAATGTCTACCGCATCAAGACAACGTGTCGGGACTAAGGCATATGTCCGTCTGTCCGTGTGTCCCCACTTACCGACAATCATTCCAGACCGTAACTTTGTCATGCGTTGAGGGATTTTGAAATGATTTGGCACAAATGTCTATCTCATAACAGCATTTTGTCGCGTCCAGGAACAACGTCCCTTCTTCAAAGGTCAAGGTCACACTTATATTTTGAAGGTTCATGCTATCACAATTAGAGATTACAGGTACAATAATACAAATAACAATATGCAGCAATTAGTTACTTTCATTCTCTTTTCTTTTCATAATACCTGCATGCTTAAGAAACCTTTTTGAGGGCATTCGTCACTTGCGTGAAAGCTCTTGTTATCACATATATGTACAAATATATATTGTTTATAACCCGTCCCTTTCGGAACATTAAAACCCGTCTTCCCAAGGGAGCATGCAAACGTTTCCAAGTTTTTCATGTACTTACCCTTTTCTGTATCAATAAGATATTCGGATAAATCGTTGATGACGTAATCAAACTTTTGATTTTCCTCGGCGAGTTCTTTCAGCACATTCACACAATTTTCTATACGGATCTAGAAGAAACAACATTAAACCATTGACTTGTTTAAACATTCCTTTTTCAGATATTTATAAAATAATACACAAACGGAACATAAAATTAGCAGGGAAAAAAAGAAACAAAACAAACAAAATGCAGATGCACCATTATGAGAATAGATACAACGTACGATTGACTCCGGATAACTGTAATATCAAGTTTAACCCTAAATTAATCTGATGCATTTGTTAGCAGTCCATTCAAAGTTAGAGGAATTTCAATAATCATAATATCAAAATAAAGAGTTATTAACTGTTAGAACCTTGCCAAACTGATTCCATACTGGCGGCAAAGGCTAATCACCCTTGGTTCCAACATGTTATGGGCTAAAAATCAGAAGTAAGTTAGAGATTTGTCATACTTTTGACACTATACTGTAAAGAGAACTAACCGTTGTCAAATTCCTGGCACTGATTGCCTCCCCTGAGTAGCAAAGCGCAATGTAACCTGCGCGAGACACTCGATTTATTCATAAAATGATAAAAAAAATATTACTGCTATATTCATAGTTTGAGTGGTATATGAAAGATATATTTTAGTTATACATGCCCATGTACATTTCTTTATCATAATAATTTACAATTAACAAATTGTAATTAATTAATTGCTTTGAATTCCATTGGGGTTTAGTGTTATCCTTAGCCTGATTAGAGTGAAAAGAGTTGTAACGCTTTCCAATTTTGGGTCTCTTTTTGACAATAGAAATAATAATTTTGGAAAAAACGGAGTGAATATATGATCTGAAATTTTGCATACAATTCAATAAAGATTACATTGAGTATTCTTAATTTTTATACATCTCGAAGCACTTATGAATATTTGTATAAGTCTTCATAACTTAGAATAAAACAGTGATAGATATAGATAATATCTCACTCATGAATTCGAATAAAAGTTTCAATTATATAATTTTTTCAGGATGTTTTCCCCTTTAAGAATAAATATCATAAAGTTTTGAATTTCCGTTGAGAAGAGAAGTTAGGATTTATATTTCGTCGGCTGAATATAAATTTTAATTGAATGTGTAGATGAGTAAAAGTTAGTGTAGCATTCAAATTTTTAAAACTTACCTTGTAATTATGACCATCTAGATTGTCAAGTGAATCTCCGCACACACCACGTAAATGTTTGCGACATGCGTTGATGACTTCTATATCTATTTATGACAGATTAAGGATTTTTATATTACAGCCATGGTTTTTCTTTTTTAAAATAATAAATAGAAAAATGTTGTGTTTGCCTTTAACATTTCAACCAATCGCATCGTCTCGGCCTTAGCAGTCGGTAAAATTTTGAAGTAAAACTTATTAAGATACAATGCAAATCTAAATGTGTGAAGGGTACTCATTTCTTGAATTCATACAACTTAAAACTAGGTATACAGGACAGGACATGTTCTATCTTTTAACACTTGTTGTATAGACTTCTGGCGATGACAGATGACAATACTCACGAAGATAAAATATTTTTTCACCGTGAGACCAAAATACAAAACTGGCTTTATTGTGCTCAATTATTCCATTCATTCAGGTACATGGACAATTTCTGAATTCTTCCTCCATGCTATACACTGCCTACTTTTTAATCAGTCTTCTTAATTGGTCAATTCCAACAATTATTACATTTACACATAGTCGAGTAATAATGTGAGTAAATTCTGTAAAAAAAAAACAATTCGGAACTGTTTTGGAGGGAAGCCTGATGATTCATACCATACATAATTACGGTCTCAATGCAAGTGTTGTATTGCTTTAAAAAGTGTACATCATATCTTAAACTAAATACCGTCTACTTGAAGTTCCATGACAAATATTACGTTCAAGTTGAACATTTAAAAAAACACACACACAGTCTGTGTGCACATAAAACAAAGGATATTTCCACCATTAGGACATATTGTGGTGACATTTTTAGAAGTTCATGAAGAAGACCACCGTCTCCACCTCCTAGGATTAGAATAGTTTTACCTTTATACACGTTTCTGTTGACGCCAAGTAACGTCAACGTGTAGATTTCGTCTGATTCTGCTATCACTGCAAAGAAAGGAATAATATACACACAGAGTTACATAACCTATCGCAAATCTCTAATGAAACCAGTCATAATAACGAAATAATATACATGTGAACAGGGATTGCAACAAAATACAAACAAGAAATGTTGAACGACACATATGCCCCCCCTTTCTAGCCATTGACTCACATTATTGGTAATTTTGTTATAGAAACTTGCCATAAATGGGTACATGGAAGTGTTCAATTATGGAAAAAGAAAACTAATGAAGAATTTGTGATAAATAGTTTTTCAAGATATGAGATAATGAGGCCCCTGTGACCTCGACCTTTGAACAAGTGACCCAAAATCATTAGGGCTTATCTAATAGTTATGACCAATCAATATTGAAAATATGAAGACTTTGTAATGAATACTTTTGAAGATAATCAGCGGAAACCATTCTGGCATTCAAGACCCTTTGACCTAGTGACCCAAAATCAATAGGGGTCATCTACTAGTTATGAACAATCAATATGTGAAATATGAAGACTTTCTGATGAATTGTAACCAATATAATGAGCGGAAACCATTCTAACATTTAAGGCCACTGTGACCTTGACTTTTGGCCTAATGACCCCAAAATTGATATTGGTCATCTACTAGTTATGACCAATTAATTTGTGAAACATGAAGGCTTTGTGATGAATACTTTTGAAAATAATTAGCGGAAACTATGCGAACATTTAAGGCCACTGTGACCTTGACCTTTGACCAAGTGACCCTAAAGTCAATAGGAGTCATCTACTAGTTATGACCAATCAATATTGAAATATGGCGACTTTGTGATGAACACTTTTCAAGATACCTAGCGGAATCCATTTTGACATTAAAGGCCCCTGTGACCTTGACCTTTGACCTAGTGACCCCAACATTAATAGGGGTCATCTACTAGTTATAACCAATCAATATGTGAAATACGTAGACTTTGTGATGAACACTTTTCAAGATAATCAGCGGAAACCATGTGGTCTACCGACGGACAGACAACGCGCCGTTTGGCGTGCCGCGCTAGAGACAGGTTGACAAAACGACAGCCCGACAACACGCCGTTTAGCGCTTTGTCGTGTTGTCGCTAACACCAACTTGACACAATAAAGCGTACCAAATCTGCCACCATAAGATCGTGATCAGTTTCGGCACCGGTGGGCTGATCTTGGTCTGCACTGGTCGCATGGGTAAAATTGTTGCCACCAGGAAACAAAGTTTAAAGGAAAACCAGGAGAATATCTATGTCTGTAAAGTGTCAACCTATAAACTAAGTAGCTGGTACATGAGCTTAATATTAATGTAAACTCATTCAAAAATCGTGCCGTTGTTTATAAATTCGTTACTTTTTCTAAATAGTTTGACACAAACTCTCATTTTGCAACAGCTCTTGCTTATTTTTACATTTTCTAACTCCTCTGACACTCCTTTCATATATTTGTGTTTTGGTAAAAGATTACTGTACGGTGTCGTACTTTGAGAAATTTACACACCTACATTCAGTATTTTTGCATGAAAACTATAAGCATATTCATTTTTACTTGAATTTTTACATACTGGTTTCACGTTTATTGACGTTTTGCATGTTTTGCTGGTCTCTTTATTCCTTTTATTTATTTGATATGATTTGAATAAACCAACCTAGCTTATTTACACATTTAGATACAAACCTTTACTTAAGTCCAACTTATTTCACGTGTTTTTGACAGAAACCCCCTGTAAATTCTCATATTTTGACATAAGTCGCCATGTATTTCATGTGTTTTTGACATAACCACTTGTAATTTTTCATATTTTGACATAAGTCGTCATGTATTCCACGTGTTTTTGACATAAACCCCTGTAAATTCTCGAATTTTGACATAAGTCGCCATGTATTTTATGTGTTTTTGACATAACCACTTGTAATTTCTCATATTTTGACATATGTCGTCTTGTATTTCACGTGTTTTTGACATAAACCCCTGTAAATTCTCGAATTTTGACAAAAGTCGTCATGTATTTCATGTGTTTTTGACTCACTTATATCGTCATCAAGACAGAGCATGTTCCCACAATCCGGTGTTTTGTATATCTTTATATTCTGCCAGGGCGAGTTTACTTCTGTCACAAGCTGCGTTGTTTGATAAACCTCCCATAGCCTATCATCCCCCAGTTGGAAATATGGACAAATCTTTCCTCTCTTTATCGCGGACGGAACGCTATGGATAGAAGTGACAAATTTTGATTTAATCTCAAAATATGCGTTTGAAATTAGGCATATACGAGTCGTACATGTATTTTATTAATTAATCAGTTTAATGTTTAATACAAGTTAAATATTAAGGAGGACAGACGTTGCAGTGTTAGTTTTTCTAGCTAACCCATTCAACTGAAATAGATGTCCGTGGGCATTGTGTAGCGTAAACTTTCTCTACTTGGCGGTTATAATTATGATGGAATTTTTAGATATATACAAGATTCCTTTTTATAAAACTGACGTTACATACTTGCACTATCATAAAGATTACTATAACCATAAATAAGGTCAATAGTTACCTTCGTGTATATAGGCATTTCTTTCCAAGTAAAGTCTGTATTTCGGACTCTATACCTTTGTTTTTCTAAAAATAAATGTGCAATAGATGATGTGTTTTTGTATAAAAATAATAACAATATTAAATCAAAAATGATAGTTAAATGTTTGATATAGATCTAGCAGTATTTGATATAACAACTTTTAATAAAATCATATACAACTTTATGCCTATATTCGACAGTAGATCTACTAAATATAAATTCTACAATTAAAACGTCAAAATGTATAACTTTAGGGAAAACACAATAACTGCATGATTTAAAAATTAAAGCATTTGTAGGTTAATTTAGTTACATGGACATAAAGAACAAAATAAACTTACCGAGAAGGCAATATAGCTCAGTTTCTGTTTGGCATCATCGGAAGTGATGTCATATTGAATATCAATAGTGACAAGGCCATGACTGTACACGTGCATCACACAGTGACTGATAAAATATGAAACTATAAATAAACTATAATTCTTATGTACACAATGGCCGTTATTATAAAATATAATAAATCGCATAATATATAATAAAATATGGTAGTTCTGTAAGCGCCAATTAACAAATATGGTAAAACATTGATTCTAGCTTACCTGTCACAAAATGCCAGAGTGACTTTGGTCTACATCTAATAGTTTATATTCCATTGCACGATGTAAGCCTACATCCGGTCACATATGTCTTCGTCAAAGCCTTTATTTTTTGGCCGATATTTAAACCATTTAGTGAACATTTATAATGCACGTTACATGAATCCCTACAATTAAACATGGAGACTGTCATGGCCACCATGACTTTTAAATAGAATTTTCTACTTTTCCATCATTACGCCTCCATTTGATTTCGTATCTTGATACGGTACATGTGTTGTACCTTTTTAATTTTCTTGTTGCATTTAGGTCATTGCGGTAAATGTCTAGGCCATCGATGCTAAAAATAGATTTATCGTTTCCACTCACATATGCATTAGTTAAAAGCACTTGCATACTTTATAGAGGGCCAAAACCGCAATTATTATTGGCAATACTTAAAATCTGAGTAACCATTAATTTGATGCGAGGGATGACGTCTCACTATATAATGACGTCAGGAAAGAACATTGTAAAGAAATGATATTAGAAAAGAAGTTTTTTCAAACCTTCCATCGTCGCCTGTGGCAACCAACATTTTATTTCCATTTGGAACATTTACGAGCACTGGGGTTGTCTGCGAGTCTATTACTGAACATGGTATTGTTTGTATTTTGTTCCATAGACCTGCAAATATAAAAATGGCAGGTGTTATGTATGTAACTCTTCTTTGGGCATGCTCGTATTGACCAAGCAAACAAGAAAAGTAACATACGGCACAAAAATGTCTCATTTTAGCTTTTTTTTTTTCGTTATGTTTTCAATACTTTAGTAAATTATTCGGGTTGAGATAAAAAAAGCGATACAAACGACGATAAAATAGAGAGAAAAAACGCAATCCCTTAAGAACGCACAAAACGGCTTAATTGAAAATTTTGCATGCTCGGTTTGATTTAGCCTGTATATGAAATGTACTTGAAAGTGCAAGCAACCGTCCACGTCCCATAGCTTAAGCGTAATTCAACAATGAAAAACGAAAATGCTGAAATTTTAAATTTAGAAATATCCGCAGATTTGTTGATACGGCGGTTATCATGGAAGCTTTAATTTCAGTCATGAAAAGCGGCGTATGGTCCCCAAGTAAAAGAATGTGTGTGTCCAAAACGAGAAAACAATAGGTGGGAAAAAATCAATGGAGTTTTGAAAAGGGGATCCGAGGTTATAAAGCTTACATATCATGGATAAAAAGATGAAAAAGCAGACGTGATTTTATAGCATTCAAGTTTAAATAATGAACCCACCCGTCAAAAAAATCAAATAAAATACTCCATTATATATTATATCGCTTGATTTGTCAAGTGCAAACTGGCCAAGTTAGGGGAAATAATGTTAACAGGTCCATCGTGAATTTACGGTACCCTGGGTTTTAATATATATGATATAAAAAGTTTATCGCCCTATGTTAAGCAAATCATGATAATAGAATAAAATAAGAGGACTGAGAGTGATCCCCTATTAGCATGGGTGCTCGTGCATGATTTCTACATTTTGAAAATAGATCTACCTTTCATATAATGCTTATTCATAGGAGAAACCAAGTTTTCGCAGTGAGCAATCAACAGTGAATGATATGAAGTGAACTCTCACTAATCTGATCTAGTATACTATGATTGAGGGCAAGTAGGTATGTAAATTTACAAGGAAAATGTTAATGAATAGAGTAAATATAAATGTAGAATTCCCAAATTAGCAAAGAAACTTCTTTATTACATGCTTTTCGGTGGTTTATAGAAATATATCAGTGATATAAAACTGGTAATTTCACTGTTTGAAACAGTGAAATTACCACTTTGATAATTTCACTGTTTTGAATTTAAGCCCCTTACGTTGTTTCAGTGAAATACCAGCGTACACAGTACTGGGTACCAACGTAATGATGTGACGTCGTAAATGACGTCACGTTGTATTATTATTTGGCGCGCTTTTCATTCAGTATTAGGTTTAATGTCTTTTTAAAACGTTTCTTTGCATGTAATAAAAAGAAAATTTGTTTAGTTTAGTGTAAGATCGAGGTATATTTCACCTTGTGAACACAAAAAGTTCATATTTCACTCGTGACTGCGCCACTCGTGAAATATACCTTTTGGTGCTCACTCGGTGAAATATATTCCGATCTTACACTGAAATAAACAAATATCCTCTAAAACATGATAAATTGAGAGTATCTCTGCAACTTATACGACACTATAGAGGATATTCAAGGGTATTCAATCATAATATATATATGATTTATTTTCACTGAGTAGCATGAAATGAGTGGAAATATGATAATTTTTATACCACAAGGTGAAAATAATTCATGTATTTATAACTTTAATTTTCTGTTTATTATTTACATTTTTCTCTTTTTTTTTTAAACATTACAATTTTAAAGACTTTCCTTTGAATTTTGTGTATTAGCTGAAGTTAGAAGATAAGAACATGGCAAGACACCAGTGAAAATATTAAAGATATGTTTCACTGCAGTGAAAAATAAATTCTTACAGTGAAAATACAGAAAAAGGAAATATGCCATCAATATTTCACTTATAAGTGTATAATAAAGTGTTGTTGTTTAATTTGAGTATTTTGGCCTACGCTATTAAGCATTTTTGCACTGCGAAGAACGTTATTAAAAAAAAAAGGGAATGATTGATCTCCCAGAACGCAGACACCAATTTGAATTTTAAATAATCGAGAAGTCAAAGAAGGCCGTGAAAATCATAAGTCTCATTTACGACTTAAACATTTATGATAAAAAACTATTGGTTTTGTTTGTTTGTTTGTTTGTTTAATTTTACGCCTTTTCCCAACAGTATTTCAGTCATATAGGCGGGTAGTTTCCTAACCATCGTTCCTGAAGAGTTACACCAATACTAGACTACCTTCAATCATAAACATCAAGTTATTGACAGTATGTAGACTAACGAATATCAAGTTAATAATTTCACTTATTCCCAGAAAGGAGTACAAAAATTGATTAAGTGATGAAATATTTAGCACAAACTATCCACTATAACACTCGAGAGAGAGAAGTGATCGGCGTGAATCAATACATGTTTCCTAACTTTCAACATATATATTAGCCTTTACTCTAACATTAGATGTATGCATTACTAATACATTTACATTGTACACTGTCAATATATCATCATTTCATCAAATTTTAATAATTATTTTAAAACTTCAATGGAAATAATAGTTTCTCTTTTTTTTTTTCTTTTTTTTTTTTTTTTTTTTTTTTTATCTTTGGAGCTGGTACCGGGCATGTCAAGGTTTATTTATTCTCATGTATGTCATACCTTTTGTTTTAAATGTCTATACATAAATGTATTTAATACCGAAATAAATCTGTCTATCTAATACATTTATTTACTTTATTGCACATTCGTCATTTTCCGCGTCCTCAGTTTTTGCTACTTAAGTAAAATACGTTTTTATCAGATTTAAGAAGTTGTATACATGGGAAATGATGTGAGATATTATTTCATGTTTACTGAATACATAGCTGCCTGATCAGTCTCTAAAACATAAGTGTCATAGTTATAAATTTACACTTCGGTCAGTGTCTATTGTGTATTACATATACATTTTATATTATTTTTAATACAATATTGTAATAAAAGGAGAAAGTGATCTACGAAAAGAATTTGTGATTTAGAGCTAGCTTCTTAATTAAGCTAACAATTGGCCACGTATAATTTTGAATGCAAAATATTCAGAAATCTGTTTGCGTTTTTTCTCTTTTTTTCAAATTTTCTAATTGACTTTGACAAAACATTTATTCTCTTAGATAGGTTGTTAATTTACGTATTTCGTTTGTCATTACAGCCTAGCCAGTATATTCTTTCTACAGAACTATAAAAATGACAAATTAACTACAAAAATCTTACCTTTTTCCACAATAGGATTTCCCGCAACTTGGAAACACAAATGTAAAGAAAATGCATCCATATTTAGCTTGTAATATAGAACTATTGGAAACTGCAGTAGTCAATTTCATACACATCGGCTCCTTTGCATACACTCTAGTAACGTTATTGGCAAAGACACATGTACATCACGACTGTTTATAACTTTTTATATTGCCTCGTTAAATATAAGTCATATACCACTATTCATTCAACCGATTTGATTTGAAAAGCATCCAGTTTACCATAAAATTATCATGATAAAATATATGATTGAACAGTCCAGTTAACTTTATTTGATATTTACTCGTGTATATCAAAACATTAAAAATCAATTCACCACAATTTTTTCATGTATTGTATGAATTTATTTTGTCAATAATCCAATATTTACTCGTGTATATCAAAACATATTTCATATTTATAAAACATACATCAAAACATATTTCATGTATTGTATGAATTTATTTTCATGTATTGTATGAATTTATTTTGTCAATAATCCAATATTTACTCGTGTATATCAATAAATATGTATGTATATCATGTATTGTATGAATTTATTTTGTCAATAATCCAATATTTACTCGTGTATATCAAAACATTAAAAATCAATTCACCACAATTTTTTCATGTATTGTATGAATTTATTTTGTCAATAATCCAATATTAATCGATTTGATTTTAATAAACAAAATTCTTCTAATATTCAAACAATGACCGTCATTTTCAGTTAATGACCAATTTATCAGATACCGGAATATTAAAAAAAAAAACACAAAATTATTTTCATAAGTGTTTGCTTTTATATATTGTTTCCCAATTTATTCAGCAAAGATACCTGAATTTATATTGAACTAAATATGAGTGCTCCCTCTTCTCTATTTTGTCATATTTAGCATTACCAAACAATACCAAATGTCATTTTATAATATGAATCATTTATTGTTTGCTCGCTGTGAGGCCCTATCTCAAAGAGATTTATGATATAAATCATTTACTATTCATTGTCCTCCGTGGGGCCTCACTCTCAAATTTATCTAGCTGCAAGTCTGATCAACAGTGGGATTTAAGAATGAAACTGTGTTCCATATGGGGGAGAGGCGGCGACGAAAAAAGAACAACAGTCACAATTATATACAACAATTAACTCAAATATTCAATAATTTTATATTTATATACAAATTTGTCTTCAGTTAAAAGATACGCTACCAAAACAAACACACAAAAAAAAACAAGAACAAAAAACAAAACAATAAAAAAAACGTGAGATTTGTATCTCATATTGTAACACCTATATTTTATGTCTAAAGTGGTAATCAAAAGAAAAGCACTTTATTTTGTGTTGATTTGATTTGATTAAATCAAACTGATTTGCATTGATTTGAGTTGATTAAGATAATTTTGATTTGATTTGCATGGGTTTGATTTACATAGATACTTTAAGTACTTTTAGAATGTTCAGGACAAAAATCCTTCCAAACTGGATAATAATTTTTAAACAGGTTAATATATTTACAGAAAAAATTTGATCTATATTATCAGTGAATTTTAACATATTTTTTTCCTTTTTTTCCTTACTTTTCTGTTTCACAGTAAATATTATATAGCGAACTTTCAGCTTTTCTGTTCGAGGAAGACCTCAGGTGCCCCTCCGTAAGGACACTTGATTAATACCATACAACTGAGTATTAAACTATACTTTATTTAACAACTTAAAGACCGTAGCGGTTTCTGAGTGGCGGTGTTTGTGCTGGAGTTAGTTGACATTGTCAAACTCCGACATTGAAACACTAAACAGTAAAATAATCTCAGCATAAAATATATTTCATTTCTATTTGTGATTCGCTAGTTGGGTAGCTTCCTTTCATGACAGAATCCCAAGTCCATTGTGGAATTTGAACCAACACTGATGAGGGGCAAGTGGTTTTTGCAGTCAGCAACATTTATAACTCGGCCACAGATTCCTCTTCATATGATGGGGACGGAATGTTGGTAGCCCTACCCAGGTGCCGGCTTGTGCCTGACATAATGCAAATGAGGGATTCACCAGTAAAGATGAAAAATCATCATATGACCTGAATAGTGTGTGGCCTAGAAGTTTTAAAACCCAACCTCAAAGGAATCATATGATTATATAATTAGCCATGCCTGATTTGAAGACATCCCAGTAAGGTTTGGAAAATAGGGTACTGTGGTATTTATTGTTTGTTTCACTAATCTAAACCTGGCAGGTTGCTAAAAGAACACAGGTTTTTTAATCTTTAACCTGCTGAATTGGTGTAATGGATTTGCCCTGAATTTGGAACAGTCCACTCACAGTAAGAGGAAAATTTAATATTAAAATTCAAAACTTTAGAGCTCTATGAAACATCTTGCTGGCTCTATACAGGTTGCCAAGGTTAATCACATTTTTCGTGCGAACAGGGTGAAAGTATAAGCATATACAAAGGTTATTGTAAAAAGTACATATAGTTAAAACAAGGTTTTACTTTACTGTTTATTTTTTATATAAAAATACAATGATACAAATTGCATATGAATATTACAAAATGATAAATCAATGCTGCTTAAATTGTGCATAGCAAAGTGTTATTATATACTCCCATTATTTTAGTTGATATATTCATAGGCATAAAAGCATAAAATTTGAAAATCTTACAAATATCAAGTGAAGCACTTATAATGGAAACATTTGCAAAGGATAACAAAGAAATATACTCAGATTTAAATTGAAAATCTTTATGTATGCGTTTCTTAATCAACATGTTGTGAAAGGCGTTGCAACACCTTTTATTTTTGGGCCATTTTTTACAATGAAAATATTATTCTGGAGAAACAGGGTGAGGAAATGAACTGCATACAAGTTATTGGATAAGATCTAAATCAATTGGTACATAAATTTCAGAAAAATATTTTACATGCTGTCATGTAAAAACAACCCTCAGTGGAGTCCCTTTAAGGACTTCAATGAATCAAAATATTTTCTAAATTAGATGAATTAAACCTTTAAATTTAGAGTAGATATTACCTGAGGTTTCTTAGAATTTTCTGTTTGTATGAAAAATAATTATTATGAAATATGCAATGTGAAGTGAAATAGATTGACTGTTTCTTAAATAAAGTATATGATATTATAAAATATTCAATCAAAATGCTATAAAATGATAAAATTTCTATAAGTAAACATTTACCTTTGTTTTTTACTAGGTAGTGAGAAAGGAGTGTTATATATTGGATAGTATCATATCTTATATATATAATTGTATCATATCTTATGTATTGGATTGTATCATATCTTATATATTGGGTAGTATCATATCATATATATATTGGATGGTATCATATCTTATACATATCTTATATATCGGATTGTATCCTATCTTATATATTGGATTGTACCATATCTTATATATTGGATAGTATCATACCTTGTATGTCGGATCGTATCATATCTTGTATTTTGGATGGTATCATATCTCATATATTGGATAGTATCATAGCTTATATATTGGATGGTATCATATCTTGTATATTGGATGGTATCATATCTCATATATTGGATAGTATCATATCTTATATATTGGACGGTATAATATCTTATATATTGGATGGTATCTTTTATCGTGATTTGTTGGTCTGCATGAAACCAAGTGTACATGGAGATCGGAGATATTTTTTATGTTACATAATCATAATGAATCATACATGGTACTGAAACCTCTTTACTTTCTATTACATGTAGTTATTTGGCCATAAGTATATTTGAGGTTTTTATAAAGTCTGCGCGCAGGGTCTTTAAATTATAAAGACATTGGTCTGTTTAAAGGCAAATTATGTCTTAGAAAAGAATAAATATTTACTTCTTTCGGAATGGCAAACATGAATTATATAACGCTTAAATGGTCTTAGAGCCAGGTAGATGCTGCAGTTATTACCTGAAGAAAGTAGCACTAAATGTGAAATAATTTGTAATAAAAGGAGCAAAATGTAAACAAAGAAGTATTTTGAGTCCCATACAAAATGCAGAATCACTATAACTACTAAATGCCTAAAAGCATTAGGAGGAATAGATGGTTCACGTAATCGCCTAATGAGTAACTTTTTGGGAACTTCAAAATTATAAAATAAAAAGCTTTTGAGAAATAAAAATAGTCTTTTCTTGGACATAATGGGCCTTTCAGTACAACCCCTTTTATAGTGCAAAAGTGTTTTCTAGTGGTTAAAATGTATTTATTTTTTTAGTGCAAAATCTCATAAAGCTAATTCCAATCAGAATCAATTCTGCTATGCACGCCACACTTCAAATAAACAATATCTGGCACTAAGGTGAAGGAAATAACTAAAGAATGTTTACAAGTCATGTAAGAAGAATTTATTCAAATTTGTTCACCTATGAATTAAATAGAATTGAATTTGCGAATTTATTTTGTTCGTTTGGTATTGAAAGTTGTTAAAATTATGCGCGGATAATTCTGTGTCTAACTTGAATTCTATAATCTTTGTAACCGAGTATTAATTGTTGAGATCTTTTTATTTTTATTTCCTGATTTTACAATATAAAGTTTTTATTTTTATTTCCTGATTTTAAAATATAAAGTTTTTATTTTTATTTCCAATTATTTTACAATTGATATAACAAAGCGGATTGAAGTTTAAATGTTAGGTATATCTCTCAATTGGCTAAAGATTTGCACGAAATGCGCATGGATTAATCTTTCATCTTATTTTGGAATTTTATTACTGTAACCACAAATCTTAATTACAAGACAGTGTAATATTAATCCGTGCTGTAACTTGTTACCGTAGAGATGTACATGTATTAATACGACATTGTAATATAACAAAGTTACGTAAAAAAACAAATAAAACGTTTGAAAAGGATACTTTTCTTTAAAAGAAGGTACATCTATTTTGAATGTCTTGAAGTTTAATCCATTTTCAGTAACATCTCTGCCGAACGATTCAATCGATGGCACGTTACTCTCACTGTCCCCCTGTCAATATATATTAGTATTAAATATGAATAAAGAAGTAGTGTCGAAAATTTTATACGTTTTTCAGGTACATTGTGTCTGTACATTTATCTGATGATATATTAAATGTGTGATACAAGTTGCCGTTCAAATATTTATATTTCGCTAAATCCTATTTTCCGTTCAAATATTTATGTTTCGCTTAATCAAAGTTTCCGTTCAAATATTTACATTTCACTAAAACCAATTTTGCGTTCAAATATTTATATTTCGCTAAATCCTATTTTCAGTTAAATTATTTATATTTCGCTAAATCCTGGCCAAGCATCGTTTCTCGTCCTTTAATTTTTTAACTGAAACTGACGTACATGTCACAGTTATTTATACAATGTCAGTGCCTTACATTATCATATTTTGCCAACCCTTAACCTATTCTACCCATGCATCTACTGCAGAACAAGATCACCCGGCAAAGCCGTGCCATCACCCCATGGTACAATCTCCCACGCAGTAATCTCCCTTTATAGGATGCGTAACCGGTGCGTAGCTTTTGCCCATGGTGTGCAATGTTTTTTACTCACAGTCTTAAAATTTTGAAAAATTCCTTTAAGGCATGACCACCCTTATGGGCACTATAAGGAACTGAAAGTTGATAACACATAATATATGCAAAATTTACCGTACGGTTTTACGCGTTATGGTGGTACTGCAATAAGATGGTCAGGTAATGCACTATGGTGGTCATACTTTAAAATGCTGAATGGTTTTGTCCATTTAAAAGAATTTGACAAGTCGTCCAAGATTATTTGGATTTACTCACTCGTGATAGATATTTACCACCAACATTCAGTACTTTCATTGAGCGTTCGAGGATAATCGCTGTTGTTGTGAAGTCGTTGTCGTGACCTAAAGAACAGACAACATTTTTAAAAACAACATTACTGGCCACTTTAACTAGAAGAAAGTTTACTGATCTGTGGCCATTTGAATGATTTTAAGGTTCAATGTTTTGAAATTAACCGCAATCATACAGTTGTTGTTTACTGATTTATCTCTTTTTTTTGCATTTGTTGTGAATTTTCCAAAACGTAAAATGTAAATAGAGATCTAGTGTGATGCAAAATAATCTTACAGCAGACGAAATGAAATTTTGTTAGATCTTAAATTTGTTGTTTGACCTATCAACCAAAACCACGAAAACTAGTGCCACACGAATAATAAGGATTTTGCAGTATTCTTTTTTATCAGATATATCCTGTTTATATTCTGTCCCATTCGGAACGTTAAAGGTCGTCCTCCCAACGAAGCAAAAGTTTCCATGTTTTTCACGTACCTACCCTTTTCTGTATCTAAAAGATATTCGGATAAATCGTTGATGACGTAATCAAACTTTTGATTTTCCTCGGCGAGTTCTTTCAGCACATTCACACAATTTTCTATACGGATCTAAAAGAACCACACAAACACAAAACCATACTGACTTGTTTAAACATTAGATAGTTATGCAATTATACACAAACGCGACACAAAATTAGCAGGAAAACAAGAGGGCCATGATGGCCCTAGATCGCTCACCTGAATTATCAAACTCATCCAAACAATTACCTAGACAAGCATTCTGACCAAGTCTCATGACAGGTGAGTCAAAAATGTGACCACTACAGTGTTGACAAGGATTATCCATATTTGAGCAGTGCGACCTAGTTTTTTACCCAGGTGACACATATTCAAACTTGACCTAGAAATCATCAAAACAAACTTTTCAGACCAATTTCTAGGATACTTGGATCAAAATAGTAGCAACTAGAGTGTTAACAAGATTTT
This sequence comes from Ruditapes philippinarum, assembly GCF_026571515.1. Lineage (NCBI taxonomy): Eukaryota > Metazoa > Mollusca > Bivalvia > Venerida > Veneridae > Ruditapes > Ruditapes philippinarum. The sequence goes on along the minus strand of NW_026866211.1, from coordinate 13,223 downwards.
TCTATTTTTAGCTCCGGTGACCTAGTTTCACATGCGATTTCGAACTCATCAAGCAATTACCTAGACAAACATCCTGACCAAGTTTGATGATAATTGAGTCGAAAATGTGACCACTAGAATGTTAACAAGGTTTTTCCATATTTGGGCGGTGTGACCTAGTTTTTCATCCAAGATGACCCATGTTCGATCTTGACTTAGAAATCATCAAAACAAACTTTCAGACCAATTAACAGAATATTTGGATCACAACAGTAGCCACTAGAGTGTTAACAAGATTTTTTCTATTTTTAGCTCCTGTGACCTAGTTTTTCATCCGAAATGTCCCATGTTCGATTTATTCCAGCAATGACCTAGACAAGTTTCCTGACCAAGTTTGATGACAATTGAGTCAAAATTGTGACCACTAGAGTGTTAACAAGGTTTTTTCTATTTTTAGCTCCTGTGACCTAGTTTTTCATCCGAGATGACCCATGTTCGAACTCATCCGAGCTATCACCTAGACAAGCATCTTGATCAAGTTTGATGATGATTGATGCAAAAATGTGACCGCTAAAGTGTTAACAAGGTTTTTTCTATTTTTAGCTCTGGTGACCTACTTTTTCATCCGAGATGACCCATGTTCGAACTCATCCAAGCTATCAACTAGATAAGCATCCTGACCAAGTTTGATGATGATTGATGCAAAAATGTGACCACTAGAGTGTTCACAAGGTTTTTCTATTTATAGCTCCGGTGACCTAGTTTTTCATCCGAGATGACCCATATTCGAACTCATCCGAGCTATTATCTAAACAAGCATCCTGACAAAGTTTGATGATGATTGGGTCAAAAATGTGACCACTAGAGTGTTCACAAGGTTTTTCTATTTTTAGCTCCTGTGACCTAGTTTTTTCATCAGAGATGACCCATGTTCGAACTCATCCAAGCAATTGACTAGACAAGCATTCTGACCAAGTTTGATGATGATTGGTTCAAAAATGTGACCACTAGAGTGTTCACAAGGTTTTTTATTTATAGCTCCTGTGACCTACTTTTCATCCGAGATGACCCATGTTCGAAACTCATCCAAGCTATCACCTAGACAAACATCCTGACCAAGTTTGATGATGATTGGGTCAAAAATGTGACCTCTAGAGTGTTCACAAGGTTTTTCTATTTTTAGCTCTTGTGACCTAGTTTTTCATCCGAGATGACCCATGTTCGAACTCATTCCGAGCTTTCAACTAGATAAGCATCCTGACCAAGTTTGATGATGATTGAGGCAAAAATGCGACCGCTAGAGTGTTCACAAGCAATTGTGGACGGCCGGACGGACGACGGACGACGGACGACGGACGACGGACATTCACCGATCCTAAAAGCTCACCCTGAGCAAGCTCAGGTGAGCTAAAAAGAAACAAAATAAAAAAAAATGCGGATATACTTCATTTGGGAATAGATGCAACGTACAATTGATTCCGATTTAAAATTGAGTGATACCTGTAATGTCAAGTTTAACCCTAAATTAAGCTGCTGAAGTAGTATACAGTCCGTTAAAAGTTAGAGAAATTTCAGTTAGTCATAATTATATCAAAATAAGGAGTTATCAACTGCAATAGCCTTGCCAAACTGGTTCCATACTGGCAGCAAAGCTAATCACTTTAGGTTTCTCAAGATTATGGACTAAGAATCAGAAATAAGTAAGAAGCAAATAAGTTCGAAATTCTCATACTTTTGACTATCAAGACAAATAATCATTGGCAAATTTCTCGCCTGAGTATCAAAGCGCGACGTAACCTGTGCGAGATCTCGGTTTATTTATAAAAGGTGAAAACAAATCAAATATTACTGCAGAGTCGACGAGGATGGTGTACTAGGGTGCGTGAGCCCCTTGTATGAGTGACGTCTTGGACGGCTAGCCCTTTGCTAGAACCAACAGCTCTTTTCAGGGCTACTTCCTTTTCTCATATTGTCTCAGGTTACTGTACATTTAGATTCTTATTGACAGTGACCTACTTTTGGCTCATGAAAATTGCATGGAGGTAAATTATCCTTTGTGCTTGAAAATTAATTCTTTAAGAATTTGACTGGTGACATGTTCGGGGTTTGTTCTCGACAGCGAAAGCTGCTTCAAGATTACAATGAATAAGGCCCTACATCAGTAAGCATCTATGAATGTTTGTATAAGTTTTCAAAACTTTGAATAAATCAGTGAAAGAAATAGATTATACCTCACCCATGAAATTATCAAGATTTTTCAGGATGTTTTATTCTTTCTTTAGGAACAGGTATCATAAAGTTTTGAATTTCAGTTGAGAAGAAAAAATATATTCTGATTAATATTCCGTGAGTTTGAAAATATATTATATATAATTAAACATAGTAAGTATAGATGAGTAATAGTTAGTATAGCGTTCAGGTTTTGTTTGTTACCTTGTAATTATGACCATCTAGATTGTCGAGAGTATCTCCGCACACACCACGTAAATGTTTGCGACATGCGTTGATTACCTCTTTATCTATTTATGACAGATTAAGGATTTAAGATCACAATTCATGATGTAATTTTTTTAAATAATAGATAGAAGTGTTATGCATGATTCTTCATTATCAGTATGCTAAAATACTTCAACCAATCGCATCATCTCGACTGTTTTCGTCAAACTTCGGATAGGAATAAATTATTATTACCGAGATGTTCTGATTGTACTTCAACGCCGCATCCTTATTGTCGAATAATTGACGGAAAAGTTGCGATTGTCGTCAAGTGTCAGGGAAGGTAACTCCAAACACATGGTATACTAGCTTAACTGTTTTAGGTATACACGTGCAAGTTCTTTGACAAATTACGTTGAAGTTGAACATTTAAATAGACGTGCAATCTATGTGCACATAAAACAAAGGATATTTCCACCATAAGGACATATTGTGGTAACATTTTTAGCAGTTCATGAAGAAGACCACCGTCTCCACCTCCCAGGATAAGAATAGTTTTATCTTTATACACGTTTCTGTTGATGCCAAGTAACGTCAACGTGTAGATGTTGTCTGATTCCGCTATCACTACAAAGGAAGAAATAATATAAACACAGAGTTATATTAACAAACATAAGTCTCTAATGTAACCAGTCTTATAAAACTACATAATATAAACAGGGAAACAAGTTTTAGTGTTCGACAAAATACAAAAAATAGCAATATCTATAGATAAATAAGACGTAAAATATACTTATAAATGATTTTTTCCTACTGTAAAAAATTATTTTTAACTGCAGTTGATATCTTGTGATATGAAAATTAGCATATTCCACCCGTTGCTACCTCGTGATTACTTTCTTATAACAAAACCAGCCTGATATATAAAAAATATTACTTTCACTACAGACATGTCCATTTATCAATCTGGACAAAGTCAGCCATCATTTAAACTGACTGAATAATGAACAGCGCTGATTTTGATCAGTTATGTAAACTCTTTCAAAGCTCATGCCCTTGTTTATAAATGGTTACTTTTCGATCAAAATGTTCTCGATCCGATATACTTTTAGCCGCTACACTGATACGTCGATACCGATCTTATTGAAGATTACTGACCGAGTTACACAGGTTCTACACAGATTAAGTAACATAAAACACACTTTGGTCAGTAGAGGGGCGTGTCATTTAGACCAAATGAAGAAAGTTGAAATCAGAGCCGTCATTAAGTACATCTGTAAGAAAGAGATGTCCCCAAAGGAAATCCATGAAGACTTCATGGATACACGTGGGAAGGTGTTCCCTTCCTATAGCACAGGCTGAATTTAAGAGGGGCATGGAGGGCGTTAGAGATGATGAGCGGCCGGGGCGGCCAACGATGAAACTGTCGAAGCTGTACACGATCTGATCAAGTGCGACAGAAGGCGAAGCATTGCTATGGAATTGGGTATAAGCTTTGGTTCAGTTCAGGAAATTCTGACTGATGTCTATGGCATGTCAAAGGTTTCCGCTAGATGGGTCCTCAGACAGTTGACTGACGACCAGAAACGGACCAGGCTTGACATTTCAAGATATTTTTCGTCTCGCTACGAGGATGAACCTGATATTATCTACAGGATCGAATCTAAGGATGAAACATGGATCCATCACTTCGATCCAGAATCTAAAAAACAGAGCATGCAGCGAAAGCACCCTGGCTGACCCCCTCCGAAGAAATTCAAGAGGGTGCCATCAGCAGGGATAGTCAAGTGATAATCATGATTGACTATCTTGAGCAATGTCGTTCCATAAACGGTACGTACTATGCAGACGAATTGAGACGTCTGCGTCAAAACATCGCGCATAAAAGAAGGGGCAAACTGACTCAAGGCGTTCTGCTCCTGCACGACAATGCGCAAGCTCACACATCCAAAGTTGAGATGGCTGCTGCAACTGACTGTGACTTTGAAATTCTTCCCAATTCCCCATATTCTCCGGACTTGGCCCCCTCTGACTTCTACCTGTTTCCCAAACTTAAAACCAAGCTTCGTGGTAGACGTTTAGGAGGCAATGAATGTGTCATGGAGTCGGTCAATGAGTTCTTTGAGGACCAAAATACTAGTATAAGTTCTATTTTGAAGGGTTTAACAAGTTGGACCACAAGGGGACAAAGTGTTTTGGTTTAGAGGGCGATTACTCATAGTTTGACACGAACTCTCGTTTGGCAACAGCTCTTGCTTATTTCACATTTTCTAACTCCTCTGAAACCCTTTCATATATTTGTGTTTTGACAAAAGATTTCTGTACGTTGTCGTACTTAGAGAAATTCTCACACCTAATTTCAGTATTTTTGCATGAAAACTATATGCAAATTAATTTGAAGTTTTAAATACTGGTTTCACGTTTATTGACATTTCGCATGTTTTGCACTTAATTTATTTGATATGTTTTGCATAAACAAGCCTAGCTTATTTTACACATTTACAAACCTTTAGTTAACTCCAACTTATTTCACGTGTTTTTGACATACACCCCCTGTAAATTCTCGTATTTTAAAATAAGTCGTTATGTATTTCACGTGTTTTTGACATAACCCCCTGTAAATTCTCATATTTTGATATAAGTCGTCATGTTTTTCACGTGTTTTGACATAAACCCTCCTGTAAATTCTCATATTTTAACATAAGTCGTCATATATTTCAAGTGTTTTTGACATAACCCCCTGTAAATTCTCGTATTTTAACATAAGTCGTCATATATTTCGTGTGTTTTTGACATAAACCCTCCTGTAAATTCTCATATTTTAACATAAGTCGTCATATATTTCAAGTGTTTTTGACAGTAACCCCCTGTAAATTCTCGTATTTTAACATAAGTCGTCATATAATTCATGTGATTTTTACATAACACTCATGTAAATTCTCGTATTTTAACATAAGTCGTCATATATTTCGTGTGTTTTTGACATAACCCTCCTGTAAATTTTCGTATTTTAACATAAGCCGTCATATATTTCATGTGATTTTTACATAACACTCATGTAAATTCTCGTAGTTTAACATAAGTCGTCATATATTTCGTGTGTTTTGACTCACTTATTTCATCATCAAGACAGAGCATGTTTCCACAATCCGGTGTTTTGTAAATCTTTATATTCTGCCAGGGCGAGTTTACTTCTGTCACAAGCTGTGTTGTTTGATGAATCTCCCATAGCCTATCATCCCCCAGTTGGAAATATGGACAAATCTTTCCTCTCTTTATCGCGGACGGAACGCTTTGGATAGAAGTGACAAATTTTGAATTTAATCTCAAAAGGTGCGTTTGAAATTAGGTATCAACATTTTTTTATCAATTTTAATCAGTTGAATGTTTAATACATGTTAAATATCAAGGAGGACAGAAGTTGCAGTGAAAGTTTTTCTACGAAACTCATTCCAATGGATGTCCGTGGGCATTGTGTAGCGTAAACTTTTTCTACTTGGCAGTTATAATTATGGTGGCATTTTAAGATATATACAAGATCCCTTTTTATAAAATTGACGTTACATACTTGCACTATCATAAAGATTCCTATAACCATAAATAAGGTCAAGAGTTACCTTCGTGTATATAGGCATTTCTTTCCAAGTAAAGTCTGTATTTCGGACTCTATACCTTTGTTTTTCTAAAAATAAATGTGCAATAGATGATGTGTTTTTATATAAAAATAATAACAATATCAAATAAAAAATGATAGATAATTTTTTTGATATAGCAGTATTTGATATAACAACTTTCAAAAAATCATATATGACTTGATGCCTATATTCGACATAACTAAATATAAATTCTACAATTAAAAAGTCAAAATGTATAACTTTAGGGAAAACAAAATAACTGCATGATTTAAGAATTATAGCATTTGTAGATTATTTTAGAAACATGGACATAAAGAACAAAATAAACTTACCGAGAAGGCAATATAGCTCAGTCTCTTTTTGGCATCATCGGAAGTGAGGTCATATTGAATATCAATAGTGACAAGGCCATGACTGTACACGTGCATCACGCAGTGACTGATAAAATATGAAACTATAAATGAACTATAATTCTTATGTACACAATTACTGTTATTATGAAATATAATTTATCGTATAATATATTATGAAATATTGTTGTTCTGTAAGCGCCAATTAACAAATATGGTAAAACATTGATTCTAACTTACCTGTCACAAAATGCAAAATTGACTTTGGTCTTTATCTTATAGCACGATGTAGGCCTACATCCGGTCTCATAATAAATTTTAGATAAGCCTTTATTTTTTGACTGAAATTTTAACCATTTGGTGAACATTTATATATGCACGTTACATGAACCTCTTCAATTAAACAGGGAGACTGTCATGGCCACCATGACTTTTAAATAGAAAATTCGACTTTTCCATCATTGCGCCTCCATTTGGTTCCGTATGCGGGTACGGTACGTATGTTGTACCTTGTTGCATTAAGGTCATTGCGGTAGAGGTCATCGATGCAAAAAATAGATTTATCGTTTCTACTCACCTATGCATGAGTTAAAAGCACTTGCATACTTTACAAAGGACCAAAACCGCAATTATTATTGGCAATACTCAAAATTTTAGTAACCCTTAAATTGATGCAAAGGATGACGTCCCACTATATAATGACGTGACAAAGAAATTATATTTAAAAAAATGTTTTTGCCCAACCTTCCATCGTCGCCTGTGGCAACCAACATTTTATTTCCATTTGGAACATTTACAAGCACAGGAGTCGTCTGCGAGTCTATGACTGAACATGGTATTGTTTGTATTTTGTTCCAAAGATCTGCAAATATAAAAATGGCAGGTGTTATGTATGTAACTCTCCTTTGCGCATGCTCGTAAAGACCAAGCAAACAAGAAAAGTAATATACGGCGCAAAAATGTCTGATTTTAGCTTTTTTATCGTTTTGTTTCCAATAAATTCTCGGGGTTGAAATAAAAAGCGATACAAACGACGATAAAATAGAGAGAAAAAACGCAGTCCCTTAGGAATGCACGAACGGCTAAATTGAAAATGTTGCAGGTTCGGTTTGAATTAGCCTGTATATGAACGGTACTGGAAATTGCAAGCAACCGTCCACGTCCCATAGCTTAAGCATAATTCAACAATGAAAAATGAAAATGCTGAAATTTTAAATTTAGAAACATCCGCAGATGTGTTGATACGGCGGAAGCTTTAATGGCAGTCATGAAAAGCGGCATATGGTCCCTAAGTAAAAGGACGTGTGTGTCCAAAAGGAGAAAACAAAAGGTGGAACTAAATACAATGGAGTTTTGAAAGAGGATCCGAGGTTATAAAGCTTGCATATCACAGATAAAAAAAATGAAAAAATAGACGTGATTATAAAGCATTTAAGTTTGAATAATCAACCCACCCTAAAAAAATCAAATAAAATACTCCATTATATGTACATTTGTATATAAATAATTATAGAAACTATTATATCTGCTTGATTTGTCAAGCGCAAACTAGTCAAGTTAGGGAAAATTAAATATAAACAGGTCCATCGTGAATTTACGGTACCCTTATATGATATAAAAAATGTTTATCGCCCTATTTTAAGCAAATCATGATGAAAGAATAAATAAGAGGGTTGAGAGTGATCCCCCTATTAGCATCTGCCGGTGAATATCACGTCATATTCAATGGCTCACAAGTCAAAATTGTATATTCAAGTTTGAATAATGAACTCACCTGTCAAAAAAATTCAAATAAAATACTCCATTATATATACAGTTGTATATAAAGAATTATAGAAAATATTATATCTGCTTGATTTGGCAAGTGCAAAATAGTCAAGTTAGGGGAAATAAAATATAAACTGGTCCATCGTGAATTTACGGTACCTTGGGTTTTAATAAATATGATATAAAACAGTTTATCGCCCTATGTTAAGCAAATCATAATGAAAGAATAAATAAATAAATAAATAAATGAATAAATAAATAAGAGGGTTGAGAATGATCACCCTAGTTTGAGCCCATATATCATGTAAGATTTTATAAAGGTTTGTAAAAAAAATGTTATACATGTTTGTATATGTTTTAATGACACTCGCTTTTAAAATAACTTTTACCGTATTTCATTTCTGTTCAACAGATCAAAACAGTTTTTTCAATTATTATTTCCTATTAGCATGGTTTAATATTTCGTGCATGGATTCACCACAAAAAGATGCACACAAAATAGAAACATTTTGAAAATAGATCTTCCTTTCTTCATTGGAGAAACCAAGTTTGCGCAATGAGCAGTCAACAGTAAAATGATATAAATTGATCCCTCACTCATCTGATATAGTATACTATGATTGAGGGCAAGTAGGTATGTAAATTTTTAAGGAAAATGATGTTATTGTTGTTGTTTTGTTGTGTTGTTTGTTCTTGTAAGGCTGATAATGTAAACTTTAATGTATGATTGCCGATTGACATCTTGTACGTTCAGATACTAATCAGCATGTGTTTTCATACTCGTATATATTATTTGATAAAACATCTGAAAATGTTTATATTACATTTATGTTATGAGAATATAACCGTACACTCTGTGTGTAATAAAAATGTCAAGATCTTGTCTGTCCTGGTGAAACCTGCCATTTTAATGACTAGAGTAAAAATTAACGTAGCATTTCTAAATTAGCAAAACAACTTCTAATATGATAAATTGAAAGTATCTCCGCAACTTATACGACACTATAGAGGATATTCAAGGTTTTTTTATAAGTATAGGCTTTATTTTCATATAGTAGTATGAAAATAAATATTTCATGAGTGACAGTAGCCATGAGTGAAATATGATAATTTTCATACCACTTGTGAAAATTAATCCTGTATTTATAGAAAAAAAACTTTAATTTTCTGTTTATTATATTATATTATACATTTTTCTCCTTGTTTTTAACATTACAATTTGGAAGACTTCCCTTTAAATTTTGTGTATTGGCTGAACTTAGAAGACAGTAGTTCGGCAAGACACCAGTGAAAATATGAAAAATATGTTTCACTGCAGTAAAAAATATTATTTACAGTGAAACACTAGTACTAGAATATGCAAATTATTTCATCAATATTTCACTTGTAAGTGTATAATAAAGTGTTTTTGTTTAATTTGAGTATTTCAGCCTACGACATTAATCATTTGTGCACTGCGCAGAACATTTGGAGAACAAAAAAAGATAATAGGAATGGCTGAACTCCTAGGACGCAGACACTAATTTAAATTTTAAATAATCGGGAAGTCAAAGAAGTCCGTGAAAATCATAAGTTTCATGAACGAATTAAACATGTATCATAAAAAAAGGTATTAGTATAATCATAAACAAAAAATATTGTAATGGACAAGAATCAGGCTAACGAATATCGAATTAATTATTTCACTTATTCCCAGGAAGGAGTACTAAATTGGTTAAGTGATGAAATATTTAGCACACACTATCCACTATAACACTCGAGAGAGAGAAGTGATCGGCGTGAATCAATACATGTTTCCTAACTCTCAATATATATATTATCCTTTACTCTAACATTAGATGTAACCGTTACATTTACAAAGCACACTGTCAATATATCATCATGTCATAAAATTTTGATAATCATTTTAAAACTTCAATGGAAATAAGAGTTTCTCTCTTTTTTTGTGCTTTCCTTGATTTTGGTGTGCATGTCATGGCTTATAATTTATCTTGTATGTTAAATATTTGGAATGTCCATGTCTATGTATTCTATACCATAATAAATCTGTCTATCTTATATATTTATTTTACTTCATTGCACATGAAACTACCATAGCGAGCGCCATTTTCCACGTCCTCAGATTTTGCTACTTAAGTAAAATACGTTTTTATCAGATTTAAGAAGTTATATACATGGGAAATGATGTAAGATATAATTTCATATTTTATGTTTACTGAATACATAATTGACTGATCAGTTTATAAAAAATATAATTATAAAGATGGTTAGAGTAATAAATTTACACATCGGCCCCCAAACAAAAAAAATACATCAACAAATTATATCAAAATTGTGAATAAATCTGGAATAAATCATGTTTTCCTGATTTGTTAATACAATTTGTTCATGATTCATTAAATGAATCATGAATAAATTGTGCTTTTACTGGAAAGAAAATACCCCATTTATTATAGATTCATTACAAAAGACAGATTTATTAACCATTGATTACAAACATAAGATATATATTCAATACAATTTATTGCAAATTCATTACACTTGAACTGGAATGCATACAATTTATTCATGATTTATTGGAAATAGAACTTTTCCCGACTGCATTTAATACCATTTATTACAAATTCATTACACTTTAAAGTTCTGAGATATTTACAAGTTGTTCATGATTCATTAAAATCAGAGATTTTCCAGGATTTATTCAATACAATTCATAACATATTCATTGTACTTCAGATGTTCATAATTTGCTTAATTATAACAGAAATTTTCATTGATGTAGGTCCTTTTGTTTTACTGTTCATAACAACTAAACCCCTCTAAACTATACAAATATATTTTTTTTAATTTCCCTTTACTCATTACCGTACTTGTTTTTAATCAGTCACTGGAAAAATATATATGGGTTTGTCAAGTCTCTTAGTTTAAGCATCACCATATTATTAATTCAATGCTCAGCGCAAAACGTAAAAAAAGAGTCAATTATACAATCTCGTTTTACTGTTAAATATGTCTAACTAATTTGCATGTAGATTTTATTTTTGAGTGATCAAGATCAGTTTTTGTCTTTCTTATTGTTAATACGCAATCTGATCCATACCCACGGCTTTTTATGATTAGATCTATCATTATCGGTAAAAAAAAACTGTCGAATAGATTAACTATACGTATATGCGTAAAAAGGTAAAATGTCGTAAAAAAGCGACTTAATTCTCTCGGACTTAACATCTGTTGTTAGTTTATTTTTTTGAACAGCATGGCTCCCAGCCGCGCGATTAAACGATAAGATCTTGCAGGGAACTGCAGCCTACCGAGCGCCCCCTATCAGCCGACAACAGAACAAGATTAATAGGAAACGAAAAAATTTTGCCATTTCAGAATCAAAGTGCTGAAAGCACTGATGGGGGCGCAATATGTGCAAAATTCAAATTTGTATAGCAATCTACTTTAGGTGTTCCAATCTGATATCATTCTTCTTTCAAAGTTGAATAAGTGCCCATTTTGTACACAATATAATAGTATCGCCTCCAAACTCTTGTCAAAATTGAAAATCATGTACCAAGAACATACTAACAAACCCAGGCAAAATGCATAATTGATATCATGAATAAACATTTTAAATTATGACCACACGGCGGTGCTTGTTTTTAAAACTTTAAATAACATGGCACCGACTTATATGACAGAACTGCTGACTTTATCCGACAACAAAATATATAACTTAAGATCTAGGTCACGAAAAGATATTGTATTATGGACAAGACCTAAAACAAATTATATTAAAGACACATTTTCTTATTATGGCATGAACATTTGGAACAATATACCTTTAAATATTCGTAATGTTAATAACCTTAAATGTTTTAAAGAAAAATACAAAGCATATCTTGATGTTCATATGAATGAATGAGTGAATTAATGAATGAATAAATATATGAACGAACGAACGAATGATGCAATATACGTATATGTTTAAACAAATTGTTGAGTGTCTGTCGAAAGTATATAAGTTGTATTATTCTAAAAATTACATATTATACATTCATTTTTCTACCTATGCATGTCCTGTTGTTGTTGTTGTTTTCTATTTCAGAAGGCCACATTGGAAATAAGATATATATGATTGTTATTGTATGTTCTTAATGTGTAACCTTCTTTAAATAAAGACATTATTATTATTATTATTACAATTCCAGCTAACTCCAAAGATATTTTATATCAAATAAAGGTCAAGGTCATATATGAACTTGAAGGGCTTTTGTCACAAAAACATGTCTCCCAAAACTGTGTATGGTTCTGATCACTCTTTTGAATTTTGGCAGTTTTATATGTGATAGATTTTTCTTTTTTTTAACTCTGGGGCCATTTTGTGCAGAGAAACAGAACATGCCATCGCTGGATACCCATGATTGATAAACATGTCACATAACATGCAATCAATGATGAATGTTAATGGTTCGGCCATGGGTATCCGACAATGAGAACATGCCAACAATGTGCACAACTAAGGATGGTACTGTACACCCCTGTTTAGTCCTGTTTGAAATCTAACCAGCAGTTTAAACATTACTTTTTTTTATATAAGTTAAAGATAGAAAACATTATCAATTTTAATCCTATACTTATTATAGGTATTTATTGGATTCATTATTCAAAATTAAATGAAAGAGCATGGAACAAAATATTTTCAAGATCTAGTAAAATCTAAATGTTTTTAAAATCTAGTAGAATCAAAACTTTACAATAAATATATCAATAAATATACTATAAAGTACATTATAACAATACATGTATTTTGGATAATACACTCTCAGCTGAAATACTTTAAATGGGTGTGGTATTATAAATGTTTGTAAATATTGTAAGTTATCTAATCAATAAGTCTATTCTTAATAAAAGAAACTTGCACCTTGATATTTTCTGTACAAACTAGAACTTGCCATTGTCATGACGTGAATACCCCACATACCAATTTGTCAGAATCAACAGTAGTCATTTACAGCTCAGACAACCTCCCAGCCAAATCTGAGGGAAGTAAGCCAGTGCATTGCTAAGT
>NW_026866210.1:0-60325 GCF_026571515.1 Ruditapes philippinarum | reverse complement strand
AGGCTAAATCGAGGAAAAAATGGCGGTTTTTTTTTTTTTTTTTTTTTTATTTACAAAATAGACTTGCATTTACAATTCCCAGTGGCCTATGAGAAAAGAACATTACAAAAAAGTGAAGGGTAATATCAAAGTGCTTTTTCTGAATGTCTGAATCTAATACAATGAAAGTCTATTACATTTTTGTGTGTTTAAGTTTATAAAAAATATCGCATTGTAAGCACACGTGCGAATATTTAGTGAAAATCAATTGCCGATTTTTTCTTCTAATGTTTGCAAACGATATTGCAAAGGTATTTAATATTGATCGGGAATATCCATGTCATAATATTAAATAATTACCTATAAATGAACCTGAAACTACACTGTCACGATTCATGAGATCGTCTTAGTATATATAGGTTTCAATCTACGCAGTTTAAGTCACGTAAGGGGAAAAATGTTGTATTTTTGTTCCGGATCTTGACAATAGAAACGAAAGTATAAGATAGTTGATTCAAGAGCCCTTTTCAACGAAATCTAATTGTTTTGCTTTAAACAATTGACTGCTAATAGTGAATGTCAAGTATACTTGGTAACAAACACGCTCTGGATACAGAAAAAGGTGGTTGACCGCATTCAAAACAAATTTCATTATCCATCAAGATCATTATACGAAATCCTATTGCCGCGATATACTCGTATATTTTTTTCTTCGTAAATCTTAGATACTTTGATCTTTTAAAAACGATAAAAGTGTCTGATCATCAAATACCTGTATAACCCCAAGTCTGATGAATTTGTGTAACAGATTTGCTGGTCCGTGATTTTGGAAGAGTCCATTCAAATTTTAAAGGATATCGATATAAAAAAAAGAAAAGAAAAAAAAAGTATCAAATCTGCCAGGCAGTACAAATATGCAGACTAAGCTGACTCTATGAGTGGAGCAAAAACTTATTACATTTAAGGTATGTTTATAGTGGCATACATTTCGAAAGCAACCGTATTTACTGATAATCATTTTAGTTCATGGAAAATATAAATATGCTTTAAAACGTATTATAGGAGTATATAGACATGATAATATTAAACTAGGTCTTGTCTTCAATAACATAATCACGCTAAATGTCTTAAAGGAACTTGTCCATCATTCAATTTGGACAAAACCATTCATCATTTTTTGGGGAAAATTTAAAAATATATACGTACTGAAAAGCAAATAGTGCCGACCATGATGTGCCGGCGCTGGACGCATCGGTAGAATCTTTTGCCGCCGAGGTTTACGATTGATATGTAATAAATTATATAAAAAAGTATAAAAAGGAGTAAAATAAAATAGGACACGTAAAAAGAGGATAAAAATCGAACTTAAAATAACTTATTTCATTATAATTACTAACATAAATAATTAAGAATATACATATTAATAAACAACAGAACTGCTTTTTGAGTGTTTCATTGAATAGTTACGTGAATTACGTGGAGCGTTCTTAATGGCGAGTATTTTCTCTCTCACATCGTCAAACTGATCATATAAAACATGTTAAAGAGAATCCATTTTTACATGACGGCACTGATTTCATTTTGAGACTAATCATTAAATGGAGGGAGGGCTATACCGATAACTTGTGCGCAAAATTTCAGATCAAATGCTTGCTTCGTTTTTTTTTAGAATAATCATTTTGATTGTGCAAAGTGAATAAACCAAAAATGAAAATCGTTAAAACATTTTAAACTGAAATCGGGCTAAGGCTGGCATACGCAAAAAATCGATTATTATTCTGAGTATTTTATTTTATTTTATGCTTTTCAGTGGATTACTGATTTATCCGTGAAAATTATATTTGATAATTTCACAGTGAAAATTATCAAAATATAATTTCACTTTTTTCAATGACGAAACTACTTTTTTAAGATTTTCCCCATGTGGTACCTCAATTTTATTTTTACTGACAATTCTGACAATATCAGGATGTTAAAAAAAATAGCAAAGCTGAAATAGATAAATAACTGAAATGTCAAAAGTAATGAAGAGAGAAAACTTACTTCTATTCCTTCAAATTCCAATCACAAAATTTCGTCTCTAAATTTTTTTGTTTCGTTTTTACAGTCTGAAAAAATACATTCCTTGCTAAACTGCTCTTGATGACATTTGGGCATATTAAAGTATCCTACGAGCAATAACTGCCGTATGCTTTATGAAAAATTGAAAAGCATTGACAGCCATCACTCGTAAAATAAGTAAAAAAACCCAGCGTTCCTTACAATGCCTTAGCAAGCTTCCAAGTTTTCCATTTTCCTAGCTCCTTTTCTGAATGTTTTCACTTCTGTCAACGCTAATTTTTTGTCTGTTACAATCCTCAAATAAGTTTTCTGTCTTTTAAAAAGGTGTATGACTAACAAATCCAAATTATATCCTTTTGAATCTTACACAATTATTTTCCTCCCATGAAATACATAACTTTTAAAAATGGCTGCCGCTTACATTTTACAAAGCGAGGTCTAATATAAATTCGCAGTAAGTAACAGAAATATGGATGGATGGATGGACTTTTTCTCCTACAAGAATTGTTTGTTTTTATTATTAAAACAAGCGATCATTCATATTTTTTAAATAAAATGAATAAATATCACCGTCATTTAACCTTGATTGGCGGACTTATTTTTCAGCTCAAGACTTCTTGTTTTTAATGAGAAATTCCTTCTAAATGGGGCTCTCAATGGGGGAAACAGATTTTAATATTAATGTTTAAATTATGGAAATTTCGTTTTAACTTGTTTTAAAGCATAAAATAAAAAGAAAATTTGTCTGTTTGTTGTGTAAGATGTAATTTTATTTCATCTCGTGAACTTTAAAAACAGTATTCTCACTCGTGGCTACGCCACTC
Source organism: Ruditapes philippinarum (assembly GCF_026571515.1). Taxonomy (NCBI): domain Eukaryota; kingdom Metazoa; phylum Mollusca; class Bivalvia; order Venerida; family Veneridae; genus Ruditapes; species Ruditapes philippinarum. Next base: position 57,461 of record NW_026866210.1, on the reverse strand, counting down.
GTGAGAATACTGTTTTTAAAGCCCACTCGATGAAATAAAATTTCATCTTACACACAAACAAACAAATATCCTCTATATCTTTCGTAATAGTTCCCCAAGTAGGTCTTTGCAAGAATTTTGATTTTTTTTATGTTTTTAGGCTTTTGTTACACATTTAAACTATATTTGGTGTTGTTTTTATTTTTTAGGCATTTGTTCAGAAAGGGAAATACTTTAGTTTAGATGTGAACTATCTAAATTACACTTCTAAAAAAATCAAACAAAAGTGCAGAAGCTAAAATTGTAGAAATTGATTAATATTCTTAGTACATGTATATATTTTACGCTACGGAGGAGCGGCTATTTCTGCATATATTTACTGTTCTACACCAGTCCGCTAACTCATGTACAAATCGGCAAACTGCTTTGCATAAAGCACCAACAAAAAACATGTAACTTTCTGTATTACTCAGCTGTAAACAATTGGCACCTCAAATTTAGAATCATCTCGGTCTGAACCCAACGCCACCCCGTGCCTAAATATACGCAATTAAGTTATTAAAAAAACAAAAACAAGTCAAGTTCTTCATAAACCGGGCTAATTGGTTATTGTTTGGTTTTATTAACCTGTCAATTACATACTGATTACACGGTCGATGCACACAGTATATTAATCTTCGGTAGATGTTTGGTTATGGAACGCCATAGCTGCCTTATATTCACTCTTATCAAGTCGTGATGTCCATTGGATAAATGGTGATGTCGTTTTATAGATGGTGCTATGGTTTTGATAGATGGTGATATTATTTTCATATATGGTGATGTCGTTCAGATAGATGGTCATGTAATTAAGATATATGGTGCAGTCATGTTATAAACGGTGCAGTGGTTTTGATATATGGTGATGTCATTTTAATAAATGGTGCTGTGACTTCAATACTTGGTTAAGTCTATTTGAAATATTGTGCTGTAGCACTGATCGACGGCGTTGTCGTTTTTACATATAATGATGTCGTTTTGATAAATGGCGAAGTCGAATTGATAGATGATGCTGTAGTTTTGTTAAACGGTGTTGTGAGTTTTAAAGATGTTGCTGTAATTTTGATACCTGGTGATGTCGTTTCAATAGACGGTGCTGTGAATTGGATAAATGGTTATCTCGTTTTGTAAGATGGGGCTGTGGTTGTTATAGATGGTGCTGTAATTTTGATAAATGGTTATGTCGTTTTGTTAGATGGTGCTGTGGTTTTTATAGATGGTGCTGTTATTTTGATAAATGGTTATGTCGTTTTGTTAGATGGTGCTGTGGTTTTTATAGATGGTGCTGTTATTTTGATAAATGGTTATGTCGTTTTGTTAGATGGTGCTGTGGTTTTTATAGATGGTGCTGTTATTTTGATAAATGGTTATGTCGTTTTGTTAGATGGTGCTGTGGTTTTTATAGATGGTGCTGTTATTTTGATAAATGGTTATGTCGTTTCGTTAGATGGTGCTGTCGATTTGATAAATGGTTATGTCGTTTTGTTAGATGGTGCTGTGGTTTTTATAGATGGTGCTGTTATTTTGATAAATGGTTATTGTCGTTTCGTTAGATGGTGCTGTCGATTTGATAAATGGTTATGTCGTTTTGTTAGATGGTGCTGTAATTTTGATAAATGGTTATGTCGTTTCAATAGACTTTATCTCATATAGACGTGATTTGACGTCTTGTCGACCCCCCCCCCCCTTATGAGGCCTCAGACAGTACAAAATGCCTATTTAAGCCCTAGACACTGTTTTTCGTTTGAGAAATATTGTTAAAAAGTGACCATATTTTCGGCGTCGCCCCCATCAAAATGGTACTTCAAGGGGTTGTCATGAAAGGGGATGTGCCCCCTTCTGTTTGGGGGGGATTGAAGGGGGCGGCAGTCCCCCTCATCAACAGGAAAATTTTGGACATGTGACAGGCTAAAATGGCCTCAGGTCGATCGTAAGGTAACGTGTAACCAACGCTAAAAAGCCTTTTGCTCTATCTCAATCCATTGAGAAGTTGCAGCACTTTGAAATCAGTTTTGATGGAAAAAAACAATGCAAAATAGTGATTTTTGGCAATTTTGAGACGTTCCCCCTTTGCCAATTTTACAGGGAATTTAAGATTGAGCATGCTGTTACAGGTACAGAGGCTATTGTCCAGTCAACATTTGTGCCAATTTTCATCAGTATCGAAACATTTTCCATAGTTCCATAGCAATTTGAACTTTTAACAGGAGGATTTCCAATGAAAACGGCCATCTTTGACAATTTGCTCATCAAGGAAAGGGTTAAATGTTTTTCTCTGAGATTAATAAATTAAAATTAAAGTTGAAATGTTTAACTGGTGGAAAACAAGGGAAGCAATTTTGAAAAACCTTGGAATGGGTAACTTGTGGACAATGTTTGAAATGAAAATATCACGCCTGATTTTGTCTGCAAATTATCTATGCAGAAAATGAAATACTTAGGGATAAATAACAGTCAAGATGTGATGAAGCTCAGATAAGTGTGTATAGAATTTGGCGAAAAAACGTCTCCATTTTTTAAAATAACCAATCAAAATGTTCCGGTAAACAAACAGGTCATCTATAAATAGTTCATCATCATCGTAATAAAAAATCACAGAACCATACATCAAAATAGTATCACCATGTATAAAAAGAACATCACCACATAGCAAAATAGTATAACCATTTATAAAAAGAACATCATCATGTAGCAAAATAGTATAACCATTTATAAAAACAACATCACCATACATCAAAATAGTATAACCATTTATAAAAACAACATCACCATGTATCAAAATAGTATAACCTTCTATAAAAACAACATCACCATACATCAAAATAGTATAACCATTTATAAAAACAACATCACCATACATCAAAATAGTATAACCATTTATAAAAACAACATCACCATACATCAAAATAATATAACCATTTATAAAAACAACATCACCATACATCAAAATAGTATAACCATTTATAAAAACAACATCACCATACATCAAAATAGTATAACCATTTATAAAAACAACATCACCATATAGCAAAATTACAGCACCATTTATAAAAACAACAGCACCATATATAAAATGACACCACTAGGTACCAAAGTGACACCACCATATATCAAAACGAGCTCACCATTTATCATTACTGCAGCACCATGTATCAAAACAACAGCACCATACATATTATTACATCACCAATAATCAAAATGACAAAACCAGCTCACAAAACCACAGCACCATCTGTCAAAACGACATCACCATTTATCAAAACCACAGCACCATTTATTAAATCCACAGCACCATTTATTTAAACTACAGCACCACCTGTCAAAACGACCTCACCATTTATCAAAACCACAGCACAATTTACTTAAACTACAGCACCATCTGTCAAAACGACATCACCATTTATCAAAACCACAGCACCATTTATTAAATCCACAGCACCATGTATTTCAACGACAACACCATTTATCAAAACCACAGCACCATTTACTTAAACTACAGCACCATTTATCAAAACCACAGCACCATTTATTAAATCCACAGCATCATTTATTTAAACTACAGCACCATCTGTCAAAACGACATCACCATTTTTATCAAAACCACAGCACCATTACTTAAACTACAGAACCATCTGTCAAAACGACATCACCATTTATCAAAACCACAGCACCATTTATTAAATCCACAGCACCATTTATTTAAACTACAACACCATCTGTCAAAACGACATCACCATTTATCAAAACCACAGCACCATTTACTTAAACTACAGGACCATCTATCACAACTACATCACCATTTATTAAAACCACATAACCATTTATCAGAACCACAGCACTATCTATCAAAAGGACATGACCACTTTAGATGTGTTTATATAAGGCAGCTATGGCGTTCCTTATTTGGTAAGTTCCGTGAGATGTACGATGGAATTTAATTTAATTTGTATCTCTAAACTAAGTGTACTCAGCGTTATAGCGCAACAGGGTAAATCACGAGTTTATAATCTAAGTGCCGCACGTGTTTTAAGTTCGAGGCCGCGTTGGTCCATGTTTTTTTCTTATTAATATTTTCAACATTATTGAATCTATATTTGATTATTTTATGTTGTTCGTTTTTTTATTATGTTTTACTTTATTTTGTTATGTATATACTCTTTTTAAATAACATGTTTTTTAAGAATTCATGTTTAAAATTAAAACGGATTAAAATCAATAAATGTCTTTTCAATGCCGTAAAACACACTACAAATCTGTTCCATTAAAATATACTGCAAAAATAAAGAAAGAGTACTAAAACAATGGCAACAGTAAGGATCGAACCACAGACCTCTCAATTATCAGGCATTCTCTTTACCGACTGTCCTATTGTGAATATTAACGAAAACCTTCACATTCAGCTGGCGTGACTTTCAATCCATGACTAATATACTCCACATTAATTCTCGTAAACTACACGGACCAAACCGAAGTGGGATCGAATATTTAAACGAACCCTATAATGTATTCATAATTGACAGGTCAATAAAATCAGACTATAACTACCATATATATAAACCTACGCATTAACCGCAATGACGTTATATGGATAAACCAATACATTTTTTCTTCCTGGTTAAAACAAACTATCTATCTATCTATCTATCTCTGGATACTGCCAACCCCTCTTACGAGTGTTAAACGTTAGAAACGGAGGGAAAAGTGATTTTTATAAATGTATAAAATATTGCCGGTAAAGTATATTTCTCTTGTTACTTTAATTTTTGGTTTAAAAGTACTGAAAGTACTGAAAGTTTGAATTAACGATTAATTTGTGTGTACTTTTTAAAACTACTTTAAAGCTTTTTTTTCACTTTATTTGATAAAAAGAATACAAAATGGCCGACAGCTGTTAAAACGTAAATGCCATTGACTGTGTGTTATTGATCGGATGGTTTATAAATATTGATGAATGTTAAATTGTGAAGGGTGTTCATGTGGCAATTAACATGTCGTTTAAACATAAAATCTAAGTAGAATGATTTTTAATTTAAGTAAATCTATATATCATGGGTGTATTTTTGACAAGAGTTTAAAAGTATTTCTTTATTAACGGTAAATGTTGACCTACAATGTAACTGTATACGTGTAAAGTTTTGGCTGGTAGTGTAATTGTTTTTCAATTTTATCGAGCTGAAATATAGGTCAAGGAATACCATTTTCATCATATATAGATAGGTATTCCCAGTCACGTGAGTGTTATTGTTATCCCATTTAACTAGATTTTATCAATTTTATACATGTTCACCGAATTTTCTTTTATTTGTGTTTATTTTTGCTTTAGGATTTACAAATGGACGACACAAACGCTTTCAGTTACAAGGGCAAATTAATGGAAGGCCCTTCAAGCATTGAACAAAAGGAATACGATATAGCAGGCCGAACTGTGAAGATATTTCCACCTGTTAAAATGGATAAAATTCCACTCACAGTGTTAAACATGGCTCCAAAAACTGTTTGTTCTGACAAAGACAAATGCTACCAAACAGAGATAGGATTTAAAGTGGAGGAGGAAAATGAGGACTCTTTAATATTGAATCAAAATGATGCCATCCCTAAAACGATTGATGCATGGGATGAAGATCATCACTCTGGAAAGATGAAGGGGTTTAAATATAGCGTTGGAGAAAAAATTGAGTCGAAACAAGAACACTGGGTTTCCGATCACGTTTTAGAGGATTTAGATGGTGCTGATTTGGGTATCAACCTTCGAAATACAGACACTGTTTTAGGTAAGTAATTAGAATGTGTATTGAGAGTTTTGTGATTTCTATAGTCTAAGAGAAGTTTCTGTAAATTAAATTAAACTGTTGCCAATCTAATAGTAACAGAAAAAAGTAAGAAGGTGACGAAAGAAATGTTATTCGTCAACAATTTTATTGCTGATTTTACTTTTTTTATATTTTTTTCTTCTTATCGCAATTGTTTAGTATGTTACATTACTTCAGATACTTAATTGATGTCTTTAACACATTTATAAATGATTATAAAATATTTCTTTTCAGAGTGCACCAGACAAAGCAGCGTTATTGATTTGAAAGAAGAAAGAAGGAAAAAGGAGCCAAAAGTATTTTTTGAAGATTTTGTTGACAAGAGGCAAGAGGACGAACAAATACTAAATGAAACCACAATAGCACTAAAATTGCATCACAAGCAATGTATCGCTGAGGAGTATTTTGAATCGGTCGAACAGCCACAGGTTCAGAATGAAGAAATATGTATCAAGCAGTCACTAAAACTAAATGAAGAATACCTGGCCAATCTGGCCATTTCACAGATTAAAGGAGATATCATCAAGCAAGAAACAGGGAACCATGACAAAGTGCTCGTTGATAATCACAAAATGCCAAACGAAGGAGATTTCGTCAGTTTGAAATCAAAACGCGCGGTACGTATTTCATAATTTTATTTTGTTTTCATTTAATAAAAAATGTGAATGATTTATATCTTTTTTGTATTCAGTTTAAATTATATGTGAAGTACTTAATTACATCATTATTCTTTTTAAAAGATGTTTTCACTTAAGCATATGCATACAATTTCATTTATTTAATATAGGCTTTTATCAATTTCAGAAAGGACCAAGGGAAATAAGGGAGATAGGAAAAGGAGCATTTGGAAAATGCTTTCAAGTTGAATTTTCTTCGAAATATGGTGGAACCGTAAATGTGGCAATCAAGAAGGTAGACATTATTTGATATTATAAAATAATTATGTTAATATGAAAACTTTTACTATACTAGCACGTTGCTCTGGATTATCTTTTTAATAGTATAATAGATTTTATACATTTACAAAAACCATGCCATAATACAGTATAGCTAAAATAATGCTTTTAAATTATTTTTTTATAGATTGAAAGTAAAAGAAAACACAATCAAGAGGTAGAGGAAATGAGAAAAGAATTTCGGATGCTTAGAAGACTTAATCATCTGAATATCGTCCGATGCTACTGGGATAATTTTGATGATGGACAAGGAAAATACAGCATAGCCATGGAATATATGTCTGGTAAAAAGTCTTTGTCTGTTGTATAAGAGACTGTGATAATTTAATGGTTCGTGTGAAGGATGAACATGAGGTTTTGAAACAAAACTGATATTATTATAATATTTTTCCTTGCATGAATAGGTTACATATAGCGTGGTGAGACTCATAGATGCCCAAACTATCATCCCATTCCCAGATTTAAATTATATTTTTCTAATAAAATTATATTTTTCTAATTAAATGCCCCGTTAGTTCTGCCACCAATCAGCAACCTAATACTTTTCAGTTTGTGCATATCCTGACCGCTTTAACAAAACTCAAATTGTCTAATTTTGGTAAAACTGTCGGCAGTTTGTGTGTAAGCGTTGTTAAAGTTGACGACCGTTTGAACAAATGAATGTTATTTTGACCATATCAATATACCTAATCTGTTTTAGGTGGCACTATCAGTCACTATTTGCATCACTACAAGGGAGGATTGCCAGAAGACTATATCAAACATTACCTTGTTCAGATACTAGATGGTCTGGAATACTTACACTCTGTGAACATACTACACAGAGATTTAAAAGGTACGAGTATGCTTATCAAACACACTTACTTTTTTTCTGTTATTTTTATTGTAGTTTTTCGCTTTACTATAACACTTTTGCTGCCTGAGAATCGTGTATTATTAAGATAAAGATATGCGAATTGTTTCTCATTTATTTTCTATTTGTATTCTTTAGTAAACATATTTTTACAAAAACAATATCAATGTTAACCGCAGCGAACTTTTAGCAAAACTATACTGTTACACACATTTGATGAATGTGAAAAGCATCTTTAAAATATGTTTCATTGATTGTGATGCATTTACGTTATTGGATAAAGAACGAAGTTGACGAAAGTAATTGTGCATGAGGAATGTGACATCAACAGGAAAAAGTGAATAATTTCCCAACCTTACATAATTGTATTCTTTTTTTCTTTAAAAGGAGAGAACTTGCTTCTTTCTGAAGACTTATATGACTTGAAAATATGTGATTTCGGCTGTGCAACTGAGGTTAAAGATATTGTCAATGGCTATAAAGATAAACAGCTTGTAGGAACTGTGCCGTTTATGCCGCCGGAGGTAAGTTAAGTCGATTTTTACTCTAGATTATAGAAGGTATGTGCTTTTACTCCGGTGCCCGTCAGTGCCTGAAATAATGCACAGTGAGATACCTGAGGTGCTCTCTCATCAGCAAGCTTGAGTGTTACTTTATGACTTTTCCGGTGTCGGTCTGAACTAAAACCAAAGTAAAAACTGCTCTTTTAATCGAAACTTTTTATTGAACGTCTAGCATAAAACGCGGTATTAAAGACTAAAAAGATATAAATGCTTTAAGAATATTATTGAACACGTGTAATACAGTCTTCGCGAATGAGTACATCATACAAATGTAGAATGGTCTCAAGTTTTAAAGTATTAAAATTAAAAAAATATTTAATATTGTAAGATTAACAAATACATTATATTGTTTTTAAGTAATAATTTTAATAAAGTTTTAAATTTGTTAAATTGTATAGGTTATTCGGGAGCAATTGTATAGCGCTGCAAGTGATGTTTGGGCAGTGGGCTGTTGTATTATACAAATGACTACAGGCAAACTACCTTGGAACGCTAGTGGCAACAAAAATGAAGAGCTGTCTCTTATGTTTAAGGTAAACATTTCTATCAATTTTACATTAAGAAGTTAAAAACAAACAAATTATTTCTGCCAAACTTTTAACTGAAACATATGCACACTTGTGTTTTTTTTTAAATTTGTTATAAGATAAATTTCTGATTTGTTTGCGTCTTTATATTTTTAAATAAAATTTCATATAAGAACATAAATACAGAACCTTTTTATTGTTTATTGTTAGATTGGAAAAGCTGAAAATCCACCGCCGATCCCAAAATATTTGTCATCTTCATTATATGCTTTGACGAGAAGTTGTCTTCAGATTGACAAACAGAAAAGACCATCAGTGAAAGAGTTGCTAACCAACCAAATCTTCGATGATTTTTGAATATAATGTCAAGCGATTTTCAAAACATACAAAGGAACTGTGAACATTTGAAGAATAGAAAACAACCACACAAAAACAGAAAACACAAAACACTTTCAAGAATTGTTTTACTTGTAATTCAAATGTGAAAAAAAAATATTCATCAGTTGAATGTGTAATATGTTTGACTTATTGTGAACTGTGTTCTTTTTTTTTGAGATACTATTTTGTGTTTGTAATAATATAGTCCTTTTTGAGATAGTATTAATTTCATCTGTTTTTGTAATATAAATCTTTAGAAGAATGAATCATATTTGACGTAAATGTCATTGATAATTTTAGAAATTTACTGTTAAAATTCATATTGTGAAATTCATATTTTTATAAAAAAAAAAACAAAACAAAAAAATACAACAAAACATATCTTAGTTATATAAAAGGTAAGGTAAACAAATTGACTAGTTAACATTGAGATACTAGTACTATAAAGTCAAAGAATCAAATAAATTATTAATCGTGAGAATTTAACAATCTGAATGATGTGTAAAAGAACTTAAAAAAATAATGACTTGTATTAAATAATGTCATTCCTTCTATTCTCCTGGATACGTATTGCTATTTTTCTTTTTTTAATTTACCTCATATATCTTGGTATGAATTGGTTGCATGTATATAATTTACTGTGTTGTGATTTTATTCTTGTAATGTATGAAAGATATGATTGTAAAGTAAATTACATAAGTAATGACTTTTTTTTTTACTTTTCTGATATGAAACTTTGTATTTCTTTTCACTTTTCTAGAATCTATCTATAGAGAAACCATAATGTTAATTTATATCGATGACCGGATTAAATGGACAATTATTACAAACTGTTAACTAAATATAGATAGAAATCAAACCAAATGTTGCTTTTCATAGACGAAAACTTATGCGTTTAAGATTGCTATCATTATTTGAATGGAATAAACACATTTAGATTACATAAGCATTGCTTGTACGTAGCTATAATATACTAAAGATAGACTGGGTGACCTACTGGGTTCCCATTTTTCTCAACTGTCACGTCAGCGTTGATTATAGTGCAGGTGTCTGTAATGGTTATTTCCACCTATTTCGATATTGTTTTATTTCCCTTGACTTTGGCACACATGGCCTTATAGTCCAAAAATGGCAAGAAACGACATTTTACTGTTTTAAAGATGAAGAGGAAATAATCTTATTTACTGTGGTTTCTTCGTACAATATATTTTGACAACAAAGCTTGCAAGAATGCCAGGTGGCCGAGACATGTACATTTCCGTAAATGTGAAATGCTATAGAAAAAACTTCGATAAGCTGACAATTACTTTCATCAATTTTGCATTAAGTTTAATTGTCAAATAGCATGTTGCCATAAATTGTTACAAACATTATATCTAATCAGAAATATTATCGCATTATGTAAAAGAAATCCTCTTACTTAAATCCAAAACATGATCAAAAAGGAATAGATTACGCAACATGTTGAATTAAATATGCCGATCATTTGAGCCGAAATATTTGTATAGGATGATAATCTGTTGAAGACAAAAGATACACATTTAGGTAAATTTAAGCGTATTGGATGGTATCAAAAGTTTGAAACATTTGTAATTAACTTTACGAATTTACGAATCGTTTTAAAAATTCGCAATATACGTTCGTTAACTGGCTGACTGCATATAGTGGTCATACTTGAATTTACTTTTACTGAAAGGGTCTCCACGAAGTTTTTTTAGCACATTTTTCAACATTTGTGTACCATTTGATACCATTATATATATATATATATATATATATATATATATATATATATATATATATATATATATATATATATATATATATATATATATGACGAACAATTAAAAAAACATAGTATATATTTTGTTCTATAATTAGAAACTAATCATTAAAGTCTTTAAGGGATTATTGCTGACCGACGATATAAAACGCGTTTCATAAATTAACCACCGGGTTTAAGTTTGATATTTTGAGAGTTAAATAAATTATGATAATAAAATTGCGATAAAACTTTCTGTTCAAATCCTCATTAACATTTGCATGCTCTAGAAACATATATAAATGCCGAATTAAATATTTGCGTTTACCGTCCATATTTTATTTGCTTAGATTCTATAATTGGCTTTAAAAGATTATCAGACAATTCAAAAATTAATATGGAAACATTAATTGAATGAAGATTTCGGTGAATGTTAAACAAATATGGGCTTTTTATTGGTGTATATGATGTGATATGTACTGAAATCCTAGATTAGCCGAGGTCAATATTAATTTTTCAGTACATATTACATCAAATTCAACAGATAAAAAGTACATTTCTGCTTTTTTATAATTTATAAATAGCTTTTATTTAGCTTAACGAATCCAATGAATATGCCATAAATAGGCTATGTCCTTTCAATAAGCAAATTAGCACGGTGAAGTAATGTTCTTTAAATATGTAAATACTGTTACTGAAAAAAGACTAATGTGGCTTTTATTTGCGAGTCACCCAACGTTTTTTTTTTAAATAATAATAACAACAAGCACCACCTCGCATCTTTCGGTGGATTTCCAGAAAATCTATTTTAGGAAATAATCCAATGAATAAACTCTGATATTGACCTGTTACTTTTAACAAAAAAAATACTTCTTAACCAATCGGAAAAACGCATTTCAAAGTTATGTATAGATTATATAACAAACTTTGATATTGACCTGTTGTTTTTACAAACAGTTACTTCTAAGTCAATCAGAGAAACGCATTTCAATGCTATTTATAGATAATATAATAAACATTTATAATGACCTGACTCATGTAATATTCATCTCGGATTTCGTTCTTCTTTCTTGTATACAGAATAACTCCAAACTTATTCCCATCGTTGTTTCATGAAACCGAGCCCATATCCTACTCTATGGCTAAAATACTTGTAAATCATTTGGCCCAGATACCCATCGTAGTTTCATGAACCGAGCCCGTATCCTACTCTATGGCTAAAATACTTGTAAATCATTTGGCCCTGATACCCATCGTAGTTTCATGAAACCGAGCCCATATCCTACTCTACGACCAGAAAACGTGTAAATCATTTAGCCCAGATACTTATCGTAGTTTCATGAAACACAGCCCATATCCTACTCTGCGAGCAGAATACGTGTAAATCATTTGGCCAAGATAACCATCAGAACACATATCCTACTCTACGAGCAGAATACTTGTAAATCACTCTATTTGCATAAATGAAAATGTCCTCGGTTTCTGTTCTTTCGGCATCCAACTGACCACCGACACCAAATACATAATACATAAATAAATACAAAAGGAATAATCAAGATGCAATATTTCTTAGTTAGTCATTTCACAAATTTTATTTACCATGACCATTGTTGGACTGAGTGTCTACCACGTTTACCACATACGAGGGATGTATTGCTTATTTCTATCTGGAAACTTCAAATTTCAAGTTAGCTCAAGTGTTCATTTCATGCTCTCGAAGTACTGCCCGTGGCTAGAAATGCAAAGTTTCAGCCGATGTATCCATTTCTTGAAGGCGTCACGGTACGCTGATTTGGGCACAGTAATTAGGTACTGCTGAATGGCAGATCCAAGTGCCTGTCGGGACTTGTATTTCCGCCCAGCAAGGAAGGATTTCAATTTCGGAAACAAAAAGAAATCACATGGGGCAAGGTTTGGAGAATACGGGGGGTGAGGCAAAACAATTACTTTCTCTTTTTTCAAAAACGCCGAAACTATTACGGAGGTATTAGCGGGGGCATTGTCATGTAGACGACGGATTTGCTTAAAACCAGTGACAAGGACGTCGTTTCTTATAATACTTTTTCAGCTTTTTAAGTTCTATGTCTTTGTAGTACTTCCCAGTGATACTTTTGCCCCTTTTCACCGGCACTTTTATTGCGACTTCTTCAATTGCATACAAAATATTCTTTGCACTTAAAGACCGTTTGGAAATTATTGGGCGTTTGTTGTGTTTAGTGGCCCAGATTTTGTTGCTAACTTTTCTGACGGGCTCAAAATAATCGACCCCAGTTTCATCACCTGTGACGACATTGGCAAACTGTTTTTTGTCATATTTAAGAAACATTTGAAGCAGATTTTTTGCCACCTTAACCCGTTGCCTCTTTTGCTCATCGGTCAACAGATGTGGCACCCATCAAGCAGAAATCTTTCTGACTTTCAAATGCTTCTTCAAAATAAAGTGAACCGTTGATAGTGATATGCCTACCTATCGTGCAATATCACGAACTGTAAATCTGGCATCTCCTTCAATGATATCCTTCATTTTGGAAACGATTTCGTTACGAGATACAGATTTTGGCCTACCTAATTTTGGTGCATTTTTGATGCACTCTACACCAGACTCAAATTTCTTTTTCCATCGCCTAACTGTGTCATAAGACACACAAGAAGGCCCTTAAGCAGTAGAGAGTTCAGTCATCAACTGAACCCAGTTTTTAGCGAGCTTTGATGTAAGCCCGAATTTCATCTTTTTTGTCGACGCTTCTACCAACCATTTTTATTACAGTGGCCAATGACTGTGTGTATTTAAATGGCAAATTGTATGTCTTACACTTAGTCTAACATGTTCATTTATACACCGTGGTGTGGGTATTGAATTACCCTATACAGGTATGTATTGGGTTTTCTCGTGTCCCACGTAGATCACGAGATAGAGGACGATAAGCTATTCTTTTCAGTTGTATCGTTCATTATCAGACAAATACATCATTTCGCTGTGAAAGTAGCGAGTTATCGGAGTGCACATCTATCTGGCAGGAAATGTATATGTGTACACATCAGTAGGAAGAAGTCACAAGATTGGCGAACGAAGGGGAGAAAGAGGTAATAAGTGAAGCGACAAGAACCTTAAGGAGCCAATACGGGAATTAAGATAATAATAGCATTAGAAGAACGAATGATAATAACTATATCTGTTTTTACATATTGCAGGTCTTCTCAAGATTTAATCATACACCAAAGATGACTTGCCGTGGTGTAAACAAAACATCACTAGGCTTTACATTTCTAATCCGCTATGCACCATAATTTTATCAGTAAGAGTTAATGATGCAAATAAGGGGATTCATGAGATAAGCTGTTTAAGATATTTATAGTGAATGTAAATCATCAGACAATGTACAATACCAATGAACTGGCATTGGACCATGTTAAGACAGAACGGATCCATGTGATATTATGTAGTGGAATTATTTGCGTAAAGAGACTGTAATTTGTGTTATTTACATAAAGATTTATACCAACATCATTTATAGCAAAAGAGTTTTAAGACACTGCATTCAATAATTATTTATCAAATTAGCCTCGTTTTCATTTCAAGAGTCCAACAATCCATATCAAATCCATATCGCATCCAATATAACATCGTTTTCATTTTCAGAGCCCAAAATATATTTACCGAATGCATATCTTACTGTATCTACCCTCGATTTAATTTCTTGTTTTAATAAAGTCCAAAAATCCATGTCAAAAATTGTGGTGTAAAAAGGAGGTCATTTGTTATGGTTGAGACAATAATTGTTCTTTTTGACTCGTACAAAGCTGCAGAACCTATCTCGAACTATGTCAGCCCCTCGTGGCAGCTATGTACTTGTCCAATAAAATTCAGTTTTGTACTCAACAATGTATAATAACCTCACGATATCGTTTCTAGCGATTGGAATGCATGTAATACTAAACTTAATATTTTGAATCTAATAAAAGCAACCAGATTAAAAGGTTCGAATACACATATAAGTTGATTAAAAACATTTTTAACACTTGTAACATATAAATTTTGCCATATAGTCCATACTTGGCCAAATATAACATTTTGCTGTTTCAAAAAAAGAAATAAAGAATGTTTTTTAGCAACTTTACTCCTATCACCGTATACATCGTCTTGACAGCAGGGTTATGTGAGATATCAGATAAGGTGAAATATCAGATAATCTCAACATATACATGAACATGTGTTCGTATGAACATGTGTTCATAAATGGAAATATATAACTAAGAAAATCTTGCTTTAACGGTGCATTTAATTTGATTATCCTTCTCATGTGTTTTGAATTTGTTAAGCTATAATCTGGTACAAACATAATCATAATCGCATTATATAGAAGAAATCCTCTTATTTAATTCCGAACTTTATTAACAAAGAATTCATTATGCAACGTGATGAATCAAGAAAGTGCATTTAACCCGCTGATCATATGATCTTGAAGTCCCATTATGCCTCAGAATTATTTTAATTTCTCCAAAATTGTTTATTTATTCATTATTATTTTACCGTAATAAGAAAACTTGTTGACATTTGTGTCGCAAACATGACGTACATCACACGGACGGCGCAATGGAGTGTCATAAAATTTTATGTCAATACTATTATGATATATTTACTTGGACTTCAAAGTTTATTCCAAACGAATTAGTCAAGACTAATGTATTGAAATACAATAACAAACTTAAAAGCGGGGACGACAGTGCATCGTATAAGAATAGCAAGGACGGCTGAACCACGTAGAACGTGTAACAGCAGTTATTGAATAAGACATGACATTGCAATACAAGGGAAATGAGTGACCGACTTAAACAGACTTGGATAAATGCAATCATGACAAAAAAAAAAAAAAAAAAAAAATTAACATGTCTAACAAGTGCGCCGGATTTTCGCGGCTCTTGCGAGTTCTTACGGCACCATATCTCCACTATTTTTTGGTACGAAATTTGATGAAGAGATACGTCAGGAAACCTTATGATGTTAATCTTTCAAATGTTGTCATCATTTAAACTACTGAAACAAATATAACTTTACGAGCCTTATTATTATATACAGGAATACATTTTCAAACATATTTTGTCGTCGCCGATAAAAATTAACTTAAGCTTACTGCAAGTCTGTGTTGTGTACACTTCTTGGATGCCTTGGTATTATCTTTTTTAATACGTTATAGTTTTTTTTGTAACAATGTACGCTAATAATCTCCTACCGTCTCTCTCGCATCGCCTCAACATTTCTTTTTAGTTTTTTTACTACCTAGGAACTCACCTGACACACTTTTATCATGTTAAATATATTCATTGAACTACCATGCTAGATCCTTTAAATTGGAAAAGAAATGCTAGCAATATCATCCACGGAACGCCATTAATTCGTTTACGCGCAACTTAATGTTTTGGTTATTGGTTTCAAATACTGATTCGAATTATCTGAAGCTTGTTAAAACATATGAAACAGAAATTGATGTTTTTAATATGCCATGTGTCTTAATGTTTCAATGTTTAAAAATATGAATGTTTTCGAAAAAAAAGAATGGTCAAGAAACTTTTGCGATATCGATCCAATCCCGGAACCTTTTGACTTTATCTGGTAAATGAACCGGACTCAAAAGGGGAGTATTTGATATTGAAATCACCAAATTAACGCCATCCGTGAAGCTTAACAAGCGAGGTCAGCAAAGAAACGTTTAATCATCTTCTTTCTTGATCGCTTTGTTCCGAATTTGAAATAGGAATTGCGCGGGGAAAAGTAGTTAATTAAGCGGCGGTGATTCATGATGTGTTCGATCTCAGTTGGGATTGGTACGAAAATGTATACTGACAATGGGTCAGTTAATATTAGATATGTGTAAAATTACATGGATACATGGATACTATGTCGACAAGGAGTAAGAATGTGACGTTAAATTGACGCCTTTGCCCTTGTCAAAGTACTCCGTAAAGTATAATTATATGTTATATGTTAGAGCAGTTATAATAATGATTACAATTCATAGTTCTGTTTTATATATATGTTATGTTGTTAAGGTATGACCCCCCTAATGCATTACCTCCACTTTGAAGAGTACTAAAATAGGCTAGAACTACTGTAAACTGTGGGGCGCGGGTTCAATCCCCGGAAGAGGCAACTTTTTTTTCTTTTTTTTTCTTTGAACATTATTTGTGTCTCTCAGATCACTCTTGATAAGAAAAAAGTGTTTCATTTTAATTATAAAATTATTATTGGTATTTATTGGCTAAATTGTGTCAAATTTATTATCAAATATGGTGCCTTGTATTTTCAAAGTCTATTAAAATAAAAAAAAGAAGGTAAAAGTATTTTATATTTGACAAGCGCAACCAATACACCTTTAAGAAAATTTATGCAAACTTTGAAAACAGCCCCTGATTTGAGTAAATTTTTGGGATATTTTGAATAAGGCCCTCCAAGTAGAAAAATGAACAAACAACTCCTTAAAATGGGTGGGGTAGGGTAACATTTATATACATATTTCAAACATTTTGAGTAGAAACAATAATTTTGCTGGGCCATTTGTTAGCTGAATGCTATTATTTGTTTCTTAAAAATGTTCTATAGGAAAACATTAGTTCATAATGATATATAATAGAATAATTAGAGTTTCCCATTTCTGAAAAAGAACCCTTCTAATAGCTAAGTTTTACTTTAGAAAAATCTCCATAACTCGTAAACCATACGGTAAACTTTGTTTAAATTTTGCATTCTTGTGTCTTTTAAGGTACATGTATATACCTGACCTATGTTGTCAATTTTATAGTTCCTTATAGTGCCCATTATGGGGCTCATACCTTAAACATATTTGTATGGATTGCTCAGGAGTTAAATGTAACGTAGCACATACTACTATAACATCCGTAACTCCATTCATTTCAAGATACTTCATTGTATTTAGTCTAAGCTCTTTAGAATGATTCATTATCAAAAAGTTATAATATGTTAACTAGTTTTATGTGTCTTCCACATGAAATATTTATCTGATTTGATGCGATAAATTTACTAATATACATGTATTTATTTAAGAGTAACTGAAACTGAAAAATAAGTAAAAATAACATCCCTGTGATTATGGCTACTAAAATTGAATTAAACCTGAACAAATATTGCTTTAAATTTATGATGAAATCATCAAAAAAACATTTATCAGCAAAAATGCTTTTCACCGGGGATCTGTGTCATTCACATCATAAAAATTGAATAAAAACTTAAAGATACATTGGTTACAAAATAGTAAAATATGTAGCTTGTTTGTTAGGTCGATATGGCTTTACGTTACACTGACCCATCATAGATCATATGGCAACGTTCCAGCTTTACTGTTGAAGGAAGGTTTCATGTGCCCTACCTTGCATTATTTCAGGCACGAACGGGCATCTGAGTAGAACCGCCAGCTTCAGCGTATGAAATAATCCAAAGTCCCTGTCGGAGTTGGAGCCTCTAGCGGTTAGGGACAAGTGGTTTGAAGTCAACTTCCTAAACCACTCTGCCACGATCGCCCCCAAAATATGTAGCATGTTTATTGATAAATATACATAATTATATCAAACATGAGTAGCTTTTGTCATAACGATACATTTAAAGACTTAGCTGTTCAACCGTTTACATTATACACATAGTGACATGATTTGTCTAGTTTTATTTGGTATCCGCACCAAAGCTTAACCAGCAGTAAAACTACCTTTTTCTTAAAGGGTGGTGAAATAAAATAACAACTTTTTTCCAACCAACCCCAGACATGATCACTAGGAATAATATTTACTAAGCAGAAATACACCAATTTTTATTGTACTTGCTTTCGTATTTTAATTGTACTTCATCGAGCTTCATTTTTGTATCATTTCTTTGTATCATTGATAAAAGATGTTTCAGTATTGTTTGTTTATATTGGTGTTATGCCGATTTTAACACAGTTAGGTAATATCTTGGCGGGCAGTTCACCTAATCGGCTTTCCTGGATAAACTAAGTAACTACCTTTACCTAATCTCACATGAGTTCTGATTCAGTGATGAGAGACCAATAACCATTAGGGACAATGCCCTAGATCAATTGTAACATATCGAACCAGCGACGCCTATGGATAACAAATCAAACGCTCTACCTAATGAGGTGTAGGCTCGAACAAGTTGGAGCGGGCTCATTTCTTGTAATTATATTAAAACATGTTGCGGCATGGCCGATTGGTTTACGCGTCGGACTACTAATTCAATGATCGATAGCCCGTCAGGGTTTAGTCATTGTTTCCATAAGCAAAACAACTTTACACTCATTGCTCAGAACTGGTTGGTTCCAGGAGTGTATTCAAAAGTGTGTCTATAAGCTTATACATGTACCTTCCTACACACTCGGACTAAAATAAATTCTGTATGAAAGCATGTGCCTATGATATAGCGTTATGTTTGCAGCAAACTTTTATGACTGACAAATACTTTTTGAGTTAAAAATGCTGAGAAATTGAGTTTTCAAAATAACAAAAAAGTTTGGTAGGTAACCACTGATTCAAATTATCATAATATCGACGATAAACTATTTCATGATGTTTTTGAAATGGACCAATTGACTGTTTTCAGGGTAAAACATTTGTTTAAGTCCGTGATAAAAACAGAATTGACAAAATGTTATTCTATAATAGTCATTTCTTTCTTTATTCGTTTTATACATGAATAACGGTAACCGCAAACTTATTCATTTGGCCCAGACACCCAACGCAGTTTCATGAAACAGATTCCATATCCTACTCTTCCACCAATATACGTGTTTATCACTCTATTTGCAGAAATAAAAATGTCCTCATTTTCGATTCCTTCTGCATCCAATTGACCATTGAGACCAAACAAACATGATGAACAGTTGGAGAAAAGTAATCCGTTGTCACTGGACATCTTGACGAAGCCGTTACTGACCCACACATTTATAAGGCTTGCTGGCTTAAATAAAGTATACAGATGACTGAAAAGATAAATCAATTATGTTATTTTTTGTGGGATTTTAGTTGAATGGTTCTTTATTTCTTGTTTTAAAATCTATTCCTAGATTATACAAATTTTTATACAAAGACACATTACTTATCAAACACTTGATAAACTATAAGAATCTTACAATGGCTGTCGAATATTTATCTCTAGGGTAACTGTTTACGACGGTAACGAAGCTCTGTCGAGAGCTAGATATTTCTGTCTGTGACGACAGCCGGTGTTCGGTTCCTTTTTTCTTGCATTTTACAAATTAATGATATTACGAAAAGAAATTACGAAAATTATATTTTCATCTAGCACTTTTTTTGTTATAGTAGCGTATGAATTTACAACTTCATTCATAACGGCCTAAAAACGAAACTCATTCATAAAAGGCGCGTGGGAACAACGTCTTTAAACACGCGACTTTCCCTACATGGGTTTTTCTAGCAACGGTTTAATTAGTAGATAATCCTGTCTAATATGCAAAAATAAATGGTATTCAACTGTCATACGTCATAAACTGAAAACAAATATCAAGGCAACAGATATCTTACATGCTCGATAGACCAAAACAATGGTCATTTCCATAAACTCCTATGTGTGGATAACGTCCATGAATCTCTGAATCATAACTTTGGTGACCTGAGTCTCCACCTAGTATAACAAACAAAACCCACAGATGACCAGTATTCTTTTCCCTCAAACAAACATACAAGCAAAAGAAAACAAACAAACTTTCAAAATTTATTTGATAACATAAATCATTATTTCTTTTTATAATGCTAAATAACTTAACTTGAATCGATCGAGTATTCTTTCAAACAAACAAACAAACAAACAAACAAACAAACAAACAAACAAACAAACAAACAAACAAGGCTATTTATGTTGAAAGATTTTTTTTCGAAAAATAAATAAAAAGTAAAAAAATTATACATATTTGTATTCATATTCTTCAGTTACGTGTTTCCGATATATTGATCGAGTATTCTTGTAAGCTTTTTCCAAATAAATAAATAAACACACAAACAATGTTAAATGAATTTTTTGATAAAAAAAAATCATTTCAAATAGTTCAAGAACTTGCTTTCGTTAATAGATAGTCTTATTTTGACACTCAAAAAAAAAAACAACAACTAAATATCGAAGCAGCGGAATCTTATAAATATGAATTTATACATGTAGTTTCATTTACTAATAAAAAACTTGTCGTCAAATATTTAATGTAAATAAGAAATCATTTTTCGTCGCTATGCACCCGGTGCGTAATTTGATATTTGCACGATACTTTATTAAGAAAAATGTAATTTACCATGACCATTATTGGAATGACTGTCCCCTATATTAAACATATGGTTGTATCGTTCAGAATTCGACAAATACAGTTGTATCTTAAGCATTTTCTGTGAAGGTAGCGAAATCGAAGATGTGTCTCTCTTTGCGGTTGGACATGCAACTGGCAATATGCCTTTTAGGAAATGTGCCTGTTCACAGATGGATATAAGGAATGTTACATTTTACTTAAATTTCAAAGAATAAATTTACGCTTTGCGAATATAAACATTTCAATGGTAGCATTAACATGATTTAAGGCATAAGCTACTGTCGTTGTGAAGTTCTCACTGCACTTCATGCAAATATCCTATAGACTCAAAGTAGTAAGCATATGTTAACGATATTTTTCCCGGCTTTAAGACCAGCAAGAAATAATGCTTCTTCAAGGTCACTTAAAAGTGAGATTGAACGTTTTAAAGTCTACAAACGTGGTTACCATATTGATAAATTTATTCAAATAATAACACCTTTCTTTAACTAATATTTGCAAATAAAATGATCTATTTTGCTCACAAGACTTTAGTATCAAAACCTGTACTAACATGTATGTTAATGAACTCGTGTGAATGCCTAAGTCAATTGTCGTCTGGTTTAAGACTGATACTGCAATGTCAAATCAAATCATATAAATTAGTATACCAAAGTGTATTATACAGTTATTTCATATGTGATTTGGGAACAGTCAAACTGTTGACCCGAGGTGGAGGGGATAGTGTTTTGAACAGTTGCCCAAGGCCGTAGGCCGAGGGCAACAGTTCAATACACTTTCCCCGACACAGAGGGACAACTGGTTGGCTGTTCCCAAATCACGTATGAAATAACTGTTTTATTACCTGATCAATTACTGTTTTAACAGTACTTGCAGAAGGAAACAGGAACAAGAAAAAACTTTGCACATATGTTCATTATTAAACTTAATACTTTAACTATGTCACGTCACGTCTGGTTCATGATCAAGATCGATTGACGCTTCAAGTGGGAATCCTCTATGACGTCAATGACGTCAGAACACGTGAGGGAAACAGTCGAAACTATTGACCGGTAAACAGTTCGCGAACGTTGACGTTTTTAGAATTTCAGAAAACAGTAAAAAATACCAAATTACATTTATATAAGGTATCAGGTAATAAATGTATATAATCATGTTTACTGTGTTACATTGTTTGTGTTATTATATTTGTTGATTTTACGCAATGAAATGAAACAAGAATCTCAATTACTCACTTTTATGACGATTTGTCTGCTGCAGGGTTTTCCACTTATAATTGGCGTCATTGGAGAAACATGCGATATACCAGGTATAAGTCCAGTAATAGCGCCAGTAGTATCCAAGTTAAAACACATCTCGTTCGGTTGGCAAACTGAAATGCAAATTTCAATGCCAGGTTAAATTGCAATGCATACATATCATTTAAACTAAAATTTTACTTATGACGTGAACTTATCTGTCAAAGATCGTTTTAAACGAAAATGTACATACAATTTATGGAAATAATCATAAAACAGTTTACATGTTAATGGACATGCGGCAACATCCTTCTGACCATAAACCACAGCTAATGATGTAATCAGAACGAATGATAATAGATACGTCGGTTTTGACATCATTGAGCTTATCGTACACAAACGATGTCTTGCTGCGCTCTAAGAGAAATATAGCAAAGCTTAACATTTATTTGATTTATATCTAATCCGCTATGCACCATATTGTTGCAGTTTGATTTGATAAGAATTATAAAGCAATTGTTACAGGGAATTATGGAAAATGTTAATGGTTATATTATGCGCATGTTAAACAATGATTAACTGGCATTGAGCCATTTACATTGTCTTGACGGAATTGGTCAAGACATGTGACACATGCAGAAGCATTAATCTAAATATTCTTTGAAATCCTTATAAAATATAAATCGTGTTAAAGCTACCATCCCACATATCGTAGTTTTGGGCGTTTTTGAAATAAAATGTCATCAAAAAAATTCATCACAGACATTTATATGGACCTAGAAAATTATAACATGACTTGACCAACGAAAACAACTAGTGAAGCATTTGCAATGTTTATCCTTCAGTAATTTAAAACCGTTGCAACGTTTTTATTTGTAAAATATTGACTTAAATTCTAAACGCATCCGTTAGCTGGTTGAAAGTAGATCAGTTAGTTGCGGGTAGAACAATTGTGCGCCTGGTAAGTTTTTTTTATATTGCAAATGATTGCTGCACAGTATATCATAGAACATTATGTCTATAAATAGAGACAAAGAAGAGCATTTCCTGGTAGTCCTGTTTTAAACCGACATTTATATAATAAAACAGAGAAAATAGGAATCCAAAACGACAAAATTGAAAATGTCGCATTGAGCCTGTTCATAGACGGTACTGTCAAGTGCAAACTACCGTCCATCAAGCTGTCCTTCAGGCTGCATGTTAATGGGTGTTAAGTTCTTTATATCTGAATTTAGTAAACACATTTATCTCATGAATACTGCAAATGTTACTTCCATGTATATTTAACTGTAAACAACTATGTTGATGGCTTTGAGATCCATTTTGTGTGGGAGAGTATCATTAAAAGACTTCTACGAGATGATATAATCTTTATAAATGTATTATATTTTTATCATTTGAAGATCGTTTGCATGTAAGTGAAAACTGTTTGGTACATGTGAACTGATTCTTATGTAAAATATCAACTTTAATTAGACAATGAATTGTTTTTTATTTGAAACTTAAAAATAATCATTATTTTAGGTAAATGACCTAATTATATTTTAAAATTGATCACAAGCAAATGTAATTATAAAATACGCGGACTTCAACACCAATAGGGGTTGGATTACCTTCTTGTGACCTTTCAAACAGCCAATCATCCGTGAGCTTTCACAATTTTGAAAGCGATGCGGTTTTTAATTTTTACGCTGCATAACCAATACTGAGTTCAATTCACGCTTTCGAGAACAGACATGGCGTTGTCCACAAGGCCGGCAGTTGGAAAACCAAACTTGCACAGTTATTTCAAGTTTATTAGTTTTGTATTACTTAAAACAATTTCTTTTTCAACAGTTTGTTTTACTTCCACGGACAGCGATATTCTGATACTTCGTCTTACGTCTATCTGTAAAGGACGGTTTGATTGCATTACTAAAACTAGCTTTCTCAAGAATTCCGAACCACAATGAAGGCGAAAAAAATACGATGGCGATCAGGTCTACATGCAAGAAAAAACTTAAGTAGATGTGAACTTTAGTCAGACTGAGTGTATAGAAACGTTGTGCTGCCATACTGCACTATTTTTTTCAATGAATACAATTTCTTAAGGCATAAATAGTGTAAAGATAATGCGCGATAATGAGGTCTTATTTATGCACTTAATGAAAAAAGTCAATCCACAAAACACATTTAATAAGTATAAACGGTACATTATATTTGTTGTTTTTCAATTTTTTAAATAAAATCAGAATAAGCAACATCACAGACAAGCTATCCCCTACACACTAAAATCCACTCTTGCCCAAAATAACAGTATCGTTATAAGCGTAGAAAATGTGTCACTCAAAGCGCTTTTGTATTTCTTTCTTATATGAATTTGACATTGAATTGAATTTGTAAGCTTAGTACGTTAGATACAAAAATTGGTTTTTGGTATATATTGCTTGATTTAGCCTGCTGTGAGCGATCTATAAAAGCATTATGAAGATCTTTGAGTAAAATTAATAAACTATATGTTTCCACATACTTTGCCAACAACTGAGTATATAAATCAGTAACCTACTTTTTCTGTTATTTTTTTGGAATATTAAAAAAAAGGGGTTGAAATTCTTTTATTGTCACTGTTAAATATGCACTGTATAATCATCATGTAGATTTGTTAAGTTACATGTACCCAGACCCCTGACGGAAACAGTTCATGCTATGTTCATATAAATTTGACACAATGCAGTTAACAACACTATATGGCATGCTGGGGGACTATCAGACAACGATGTCTATGTGATAAACATAACAGTGAATATAGCGATTCTTTTAATGTCAGCAGGAGTAAGATAAAAATTAATCAAAACAAATGACATTATTATTATTATTATTATTATTATAAAGTCGTACATGGTAATGTTATATTTTATTACAATGTACCAAATCTTAAATGACATAATCAGAAAAATGTATTTTTGTTCACACTTATATTAAAACGATTGTCCGATATAATAAAATCCTACCTTCCAAGTAGACAACAAACAATGACTTCGCATTGACGTTCCATAGCAAGTAATACTTATTGACTTTCCATTGCAACCGGTGGCTTCCATAGCAATTGCTATCTTTCCATAGAACCTAGTGATTTCCATAGCAATTGATAGCGTATCAAAGCAACCAGTGACTTTCCATAGCAACCATGGTCTTTTTCTAGAAACCATTGCTTTCCATAGCAACCATTGACTTTCCATAACAACTACTGACTTCGATAGCAACTATTGACATTCTATAGCAGTAGCAACCAGCGTATACTTTAGGTAAGGGGCAAAAGTGTGAGCATGGCCCTATTGTATTTCATTTTTATTTCCGTAACTAATAAGCCAAATTTCTACTTCATGTCTAAATGAAATTATTTTAATACTTATTTGATTGTTTTCGGCAAACACTTCATCGGAACTTTGGCTGGACTGTACACAAGTTCATGAAACTCTATGATTCGTAGTAAATTTGACACATTTCGACGCTTACGTCTATATAGCGGGGCGGTTGAAAAACATTGGGGATCGGCAACAAAGTCGCATCAGTCTCCTAGAACCTTCAGGACAATTACATTTCAATCGGCTCTTGGTGCTTCAATGTAATTAAATAGTTATAAAATAAGGTATACATCTAATGCTTTGTCTCCCGTCTATGCATGTGGTCATTATTGTTGACAAGTTGTCTATATGTGTTCTGGGTGTCATAAAGTTTAATCAGTGTCTGTTAATTATATTTGATACTAAAGGGTGTGTCATTTTCATATCTAATATATTTTAATACAAACCATTTATGCAAAGATTTAGGAGCTGTTCGGACGATTGTTGTAAAATCAACATATTTGACAAGAATAAGTAATTAAGGTAATATTATTATGCTGTTTCTTCATTGTTGTGATATTTTAATTTATTTTAAATAATATATTTTAATCTATTTTTTACACATCTTTTGTTCATTTCTCTCTCTATTTATGTTTTTATTTTATTTAATTTAATCATTTTCTATTATTGATTTCTAAAATCTATTTAACATACTCGGTGCCAAAATTCAGTGACTCAAAACATGTAAGAAAAAGATACAAAAATAAAAAGCCATTTTGGAATGATCGTTTAACGGAACTATGGAGTGATTTGAGTGCCAAAGAAAAACTTTATTCCAAGTGTAATGGTACTCGCACGGCGAGAATCGCGACTAGAAGAGAGTATATAGCTGTAAGAAATACTTTTGACAAGGAATTACGGACAGCGGAGCGTCAATACCGGGCGGCGATTGCCCTTGACATTGAGGATACGTCAACAAATAATCCAAAAGACTTTTGGAATAAAATAAAGAAACTTGGGCCTAGAAAATGTAAAGACATTCCTATTGAAATCATAGACAGCAATAGCCGAGTGTGTAACGATGAAAGTTCTGTATTCGAGCGATGGAGGTCGGATTTTGAGAATTTATACCATACGAGCGATAATACTGACTTTGACGAAGATTTTTTCGACCGTAACAAAGTGCATAAACAATTATTGGAACTAAACATGTTAGATCCGTTATTCTCTGAAAATGAACAGTTGAACAGTAACATAACAATCGATGAAATAACAAATATCGTTATGACGGCAAAGTCAAGGTCAACCTGTGGATACGACCAAATTCCATACGATGTCCTAAAATTTCCTGACATTATAGTGGTGCTACAGCAACTTTTCCAACTGATAATGGATACCAGTATTATACCGACTTTATGGCGGAAATCGATTATTTGCCCGATCTTAACCCATTACTTCATATACACGCCTTTTAACGCCTTTTTCACCCCCCCCTTTTTGTTGTCTCAAATTGTGGAAAAATGCATTATTTAGGCCCTTAACACTTGTTTTTGTTTGAGAAATGTTGTTAAAAAAAGTGACCTCTTTTTCGGCGCGGCACCCCAACCAAAAGATACATCAGGGGGTTGCCAGAAGGGGGATGTGCCCCCTTCTGTTTGGGGGTTTGAAGGGGGGCGGAGTCCCCCTCATCGCCAAGAAAATTTTGGACTTGTGAGAGGCTATAAATGACCCCAGATTGATCATAAGGTAACGTGTAACCAACGCTGAAAAGCATTTGACTCTATCTCAATCCATTGAGAAGTTGCAGCACTTTGAAATCAATTATAATGGAAAAAATCAACGCAAAATAGTGATTTTTGGCAATTTTGAGATGTCCCCTCGTTGCCATGGTAACAGAAAATTTAAGCCTGAGCATGTTGTTGCAAGGGCAATGGTCCAGTCAACATTTGTGCCAAGTTTGATTAGTGTTGAAGCAGTTTTTATAGTATAATAGCAATTTGAACTTGTAACGGGAGACTTTTCAATGAAAACAGCCATTTTTCACAAAATGCTCATGAAGTAATGGGTTAATGAAAAAAATAAAAATATCTACAAAACAACAATTTTTCTTCAAATTTATATTACAGGCCATGTTTAAACATGGAAAAACGCGATTTAGAGTAATTTCAAGTATTTTCATCATTTTCTGTTAACCCATTACTTCATATACACGCCTTTTAACGCCTTTTTCACCCCCCCTTTTTGTTGTCTCAAATGGTGAAAAAATGCATTATTTAGGCCCTTAACACTTGTTTTTGTTTGAAGAATGTTGTTAAAATAAGTGACCTCTTTTTCGGCGCGGCCCCCCAACCAGAAGATACATCAGGGTTCGTAATAAATTGCTTCTATATGCTGATGACTCAGGTATTTTAGTATCAGGTAAAGATATCCAGTATATTACCTCTCAGCTTACTGATGATCTCAGCAGTGTGAGTAAGTGGCTCACTGATAATAAACTTTCCTTACATCTTGGAAAGACAGAGTCTATTTTATTTGCGTCTAAACCAAGACTTAGGTCATGTGATCAACTAAATATTGTATGTAATGGTACTACAATAACATCCACCAAATCTGTTAAATACTTAGGTGCTGACCTAGATCAATGTCTATCTGGTGAGTCTATAGCCAACCAGGTAATTAGAAGGCCAATGCAAAACTTAAAGTTTTTATATAGAAAAAGTTCATTTTTAAATAGGTATACTAAACAACTTTTAGTTTCTTCATTAATACAATGTCATTTTGATTATGCGTGTGCCTCCTGGTATTTAGGGTTGAGTCAAAATCTAAAAAATAGACTTCAGGCCACACAGAATAAGTTGGTGAGATTTATACTTAATCTCAGTCCCCGTACTCATATAGGGGGGCTCATTTTGAGGAAGTTGGTTGGTTACCAGTACATCTGAGGGTAAATTTCCTTATTCTTGGTCATGTACATAAGATACATAACAATAGTGCACCTAGTTATTTAAATGAGCATTTTCAAATTGCAAAATGAGGTACATTCTTACTCCACTCGATTAGAGATAGTAACAGTTATTCTATTCCAAGAGTTAAGGGTTTCGGTAAGAAAACATTTGTATTTAATGGTTGTCAGGAATGGAACAGGTTACCAACACATCTTAGGTTCATAGCAAGTCGTGATAATTTTAAAAATCTCTTAAGGAACATTTTATGCAATCAATATCTGTTTTAGTCATTTAATCTAGTCATCTTACCTAGTTTTTATTTATATATTTTTTATGTTTAGTGCATATTTTAGTAGTACCTATTCATTGTCAAACATATCTGTCATAATAATTATGATTATAATACATGTGTGATAAATTTTGTGATGGAAATACTTATGTGCAATAATTGATATAAGAAATTGTGATTGAATAATTTATGTGCAATACTTAAAAATTAGTAAATATTTTGCCTTTCTGGTGTCATATGATCAATTCTAAGGACCACAATGGAAATAAGTCGGCTTATGCCTTCTTTTTGTGTCATCCTTGGTATTGAATATATGGCATCAACACATGCACTTTCATGTTTACATGTATCTCTTGATGTTGACATTGAATTTGTAGTTGTTTTATGACATGTATTTTTTACCAGAATAAAACTATCTACTATCAGGGGGTTGCCAGAAAGGGGATGTGCCCCCTTCTGATTGGGGGGTTTGAAGGGGGGCGGAGTCCCCCTCATCGCCAAGAAAATTTTGGACTTGTGAGAGGCTATAAATGACCCCAGATTGATCATAAGGTAACGTGTAACCAACGCTGAAAAGCATTTGACTCTATCTCAATCCATTGAGAAGTTGCAGCACTTTGAAATCAATTATAATGGAAAAAATCAACGCAAAATAGTGATTTTTGGCAATTTTGAGATGTCCCCTCGTTGCCATGGTAACAGAAAATTTAAGCCTGAGCATGTTGTTGCAAGGGCAATGGTCCAGTCAACATTTGTGCCAAGTTTGATTAGTGTTGAAGCAGTTTTTATAGTATAATAGCAATTTGAACTTGTAACGGGAGACTTTTCAATGAAAACAGCCATTTTTCACAAAATGCTCATGAAGTAATGGGTTAATGAAAAAAATAAAAATATCTACAAAACAACAATTTTTCTTCAAATTTATATTACAGGCCATGTTTAAACATGGAAAAACGCGATTTAGAGTAATTTCAAGTATTTTCATCATTTTCTGTTAACCCATTACTTCATATACACACCTTTTAACGCCTTTTTCACCCCCCCCCCCTTTTTGTTGTCTCAAATGGTGAAAAAATGCATTATTTAGGCCCTTAACACTTGTTTTTGTTTGAGAAATGTTGTTAAAAAAGTGACCTCTTTTTCGGCGCGGCCCCCCAACCAAAAGATACATCAGGGGGTTGCCAGAAGGGGGATATGCCCCCTTCTGTTTGGGGGGTTTGAAGGGGGGCGGAGTCCCCCTCATCGCCAAGAAAATTTTGGACTTGTGAGAGGCTATAAATGACCCCAGATGATCATAAGGTAACGTGTAACCAACGCTGAAAAGCATTTGACTCTATCGAGGCAAAAAAGTGATTTTTGGCAATTTTGAGATGTCCCCTCGTTGCCATGGTAACAGAAAATTTAAGCCTGAGCATGTTGTTGCAAGGGCAATGGTCCAGTCAACATTTGTGCCAAGTTCGATTAGTGTTGAAGCAGTTTTTATAGTATTATAGCAATTTGAACTTGTAACGGGAGACTTTTCAATGAAAACAGCCATTTTTCACAAAATGCTCATGAAGTAATGGGTTAATGAAAAAAATAAAAATATCTACAAAACAACAATTTTTCTTCAAATTTATATTTCAGGCCATGTTTAAACATGGAAAAACGCGATTTAGAGTAATTTCAAGTATTTTCATCATTTTCTGTTAACCCATTACTTCATATACACGCCTTTTAACGCCTTTTTCACCCCCCCCCCCTTTTTGTTGTCTCAAATGGTGAAAAAATGCATTATTTAGGCCCTTAACACTTGTTTTTGTTTGAAGAATGTTGTTAAAATAAGTGACCTCTTTTTCGGCGCGGCCCCCCAACCAGAAGATACATCAGGGGGTTGCCAGAAGGGGGATGTGCCCCCTTCTGATTGGGGGGTTTGAAGGGGGGCGGAGTCCCCCTCATCGCCAAGAAAATTTTGGACTTGTGAGAGGCTATAAATGACCCCAGATTGATCATAAGGTAACGTGTAACCAACGCTGAAAAGCATTTGACTCTATCTCAATCCATTGAGAAGTTGCAGCACTTTGAAATCAATTATAATGGAAAAAATCAACGCAAAATAGTGATTTTTGGCAATTTTGAGATGTCCCCTCGTTGCCATGGTAACAGAAAATTTAAGCCTGAGCATGTTGTTGCAAGGGCAATGGTCCAGTCAACATTTGTGCCAAGTTTGATTAGTGTTGAAGCAGTTTTTATAGTATTATAGCAATTTGAACTTGTAACGGGAGACTTTTCAATGAAAACAGCCATTTTTCACAAAATGCTCATGAAGTAATGGGTTAATGAAAAAAATAAAAAAATCTACAAAACAACAATTTTTCTTCAAATTTATATGACAGGCCATGTTTAAACATGGAAAAACGCGATTTAGAGTAATTTCAAGTATTTTCATCATTTTCTGTTAACCCATTACTTCATATACACGCCTTTTAACGCCTTCTTCACCCCCCCCCTTTTTGTTGTCTCAAATGGTGAAAAAATGCATTATTTAGGCCCTTAACACTTGTTTTTGTTTGAGAAATGTTGTTAAAAAAGTGACCATTTTTCGGCGCGGCCCCCCAACCAAAAGATACATCAGGGGGTTGCCAGAAGGCCAGAAGGGGGATGTGCCCCCTTCTGTTTGGGGGGTTTGAAGGGGGGCGGAGTCCCCCTCATCGCCAAGAAAATTTTGGACTTGTGAGAGGCTATAAATGACCCCAGATTGATCATAAGGTAACGTGTAACCAACGCTGAAAAGCATTTGACTCTATCTCAATCCATTGAGAAGTTGCAGCACTTTGAAATCAATTATAATGAAAAAAATCAACGCAAAATAGTGATTTTTGGCAATTTTGAGATGTCCCCTCGTTGCCATGGTAACAGAAAATTTAAGCCTGAGCATGTTGTTGCAAGGGCAATGGTCCAGTCAACATTTGTGCCAAGTTTGATTAGTGTTGAAGCAGTTTTTATAGTATTATAGCAATTTGAACTTGTAACGGGAGACTTTTCAATGAAAACAGCCATTTTTCACAAAATGCTCATGAAGTAATGGGTTAATGAAAAAAATAAAAATATCTACAAAACAACAATTTTTCTTTAAATTTATATTACAGGCCATGTTTAAACATGGAAAAACGCGATTTAGAGTAATTTCAAGTATTTTCATCATTTTCTGTTAACCCATTACTTCATATACACGCCTTTTAACGCCTTTTTCACCCCCCCCCCTTTTTGTTGTCTCAAATGGTGAAAAAATGCATTATTTAGGCCCTTAACACTTGTTTTTGTTTGAGAAATGTTGTTAAAAAAAGTGACCTCTTTTTCGGCGCGGCCCCCCAACCAAAAGATACATCAGGGGGTTGCCAGAAGGGGGATGTGCCCCCTTCTGTTTGGGGGGTTTGAAGGGGGGCGGAGTCCCCCTCATCGCCAAGAAAATTTTGGACGTGTGAGAGGCTATAAATGACCCCAGATTGATCATAAGGTAACGTGTAACCAACGCTGAAAAGCATTTGACTCTATCTCAATCCATTGAGAAGTTGCAGCACTTTGAAATCAATTATAATGGAAAAAATCAACGCAAAATAGTGATTTTTGGCAATTTTGAGATGTCCCCTCGTTGCCATGGTAACAGAAAATTTAAGCCTGAGCATGTTGTTGCAAGGGCAATGGTCCAGTCAACATTTGTGCCAAGTTTGATTAGTGTTGAAGCAGTTTTTATAGTATTATAGCAATTTGAACTTGTAACGGGAGACTTTTCAATGAAAACAGCCATTTTTCACAAAATGCTCATGAAGTAATGGGTTAAAGGACCCAACTAGCGACGCCCGTCTACCAATGAACTACAGGGGTATAAGTTTGTTATCCTGCGTTAGCAAACTGTACAGCTCTTTCATTAACAAAAGACTAACCAAGTATTTAGACGACAACGATATTCTAGCCGAAGAGCAGAATGGATTTAGACGTGGCCGTTCATGTGAGGATCATGTCTTCACATTAGATAGTATTATAAGGGACCATAACTCTGTATTTACTGCTTTCATAGACCTACGCAAATGCTTTGACTTTGTCGACCGTGAGATGCTAATGTATAAACTTTTGCTAAATTGTGTCGATGGAAAATAATACAATTCTATAAAAAGCATATACAATCATACAGTGTCATGTGTGCGTATTAATGGACAATTAACGGAGTGGTTCCAGTGTGACAACGGGGTAAAACAGGGAGACAACCTCTCACCGACGCTCTTCTCGGTCTTCGTGAATGACCTTGTGACCGAAATCAACAACCTTGACCTTGGGGTCAAAATCGATGACACTTCGGTCTCAATGTTGCTATATGCCGACGATATAGTCCTTATCGCAAAGTCGGAAGCAGATCTACAGATAATGCTTAACCAAATGCATGACTGGTGCAAACGATGGCGGGTTCTCGTAAACACAGAAAAGTCTAAAGTCGTACACTTTCGAAAAGGCCGCACACAACGGACAGAATATGAATTTAAAATTGGATTAAATGTGCTGGAAATTGTAGACAAATATAAGTATATCGGTGTTATCATGCATGAGAAACGCGACTATAGTTTTAATTGTGAAATACTTTCAAAAAGTGCCGGGGGAGCTCTCGGATCTATTATAAATAAAATTCATAATCTGAAACAAACTGGATTTAAAACTTACGAAAAACTATACAATTCCTGTGTGATACCAATATCGGATTACTGTGCTTCCATTTGGGGATATAAACACTACCAATCAGCGGAAAATATTCACCACAGGGCGATACGGTACTTTTTAGGTGTACATCGGTACAAAAGGTCATTTGTTTTAACTTTTATTTAATTTATAATACGGATATATTGTAATTTGAGAAACAGCTGTGACAAATTTCAAATAAATGTTACGGTATCACGACAACTCTTATGATATTAAGCGTTTATACTGACTCTATACAAATTAAGTTTAATACAGAACCAATATTCCTAATGTTTAAAGTAGTCATTTGTTATTTATGTTTAAACGTTAATTTTGCCTCTAAACAGCTGTTATATGTAATTATGTTACACAGACTCTTATTATTTCAATTGTCCATTTGTATATATTCACGTGCATTTTACACTGTTGTTAAGGTGACCTATAGGCCTATAAGGCCGGGTGTTCTTTATTTACATTGTATATATATCTAATTTTCATGTACGAAAACACATGTCACTATAATAAAAGATTATTATTATTATTATTATATCAATTTTCTTTATTTATTTTTATATTTATTACATTTCTTATAATATTTTAGAATTCAAATGAAATATCTAAAATAGATACACTACAATTATTTCATTAATTTTATCGAAAAAATTGTAGACCCTCTTAGAATAGTGATTAACCTATGTATATTATGTGCGAAAAGTGAAACCGTCTTTATGATTTTCATATTTGATTTAATATATTTTGTTTCACTTTAAAATAATGTTGTTAAGGTTCCTCACTATAATTATTGGGCTCTGCACTTAATCCTGTAAAAATAGATATAATACAAATTTTATGAAAGAAAATAACCTGGTACGTCCCCTCTAATGTATCTGTCCCACGGAGATCTCAAAATGTTACTTGGTATAGGCACAGTATAAGAAAATGGTCGCATAAAGTAGTACACACATTAATAGAATCATATTTAAAAAAAAAAACAACAACAACAATATTCTATTAAATGTTTAGAATTGAGTACCGTTAAAGCCGGTGCTAGGGGGCGTGAGACATGTTGCACTTGTTCATTATCCTTCATGTGCAGACTCAATCAAACCGAATCTGCAATTCTTATGTAATTTTGTTGTGATTAATGCTTCCGAGGGATCACTTTGTTTCAAAATTTTTAATATACTTGTTCAAAACTTATGGTCTTAACTTCATTCAATATTCATTATCCTTTTTGAATAAAGTATCTAAAGGAAGCGACGTTATTTTTTTCCGAATATATGAATGTGGATTTAAGAGAAAAAAAAAACAACGATAAGTTAGAAACAAATTTTTTAATACTTCTACGTAATTAATTTTCATTTTTAAGGCATCACTAGAAAGTTCATTAAGGATTCTTAAGCACTATTAAGTGTTGAGAATTAAGTACCGCTCAATCCGGTGCTAGGGGGCGTGAGGGATTTTGCACTTATTCATTATCTCTCATGTACAGACTCAATCAAACCGAGTCTGCAATTCCTATGTCATTTTGTTGTGATTAATGCTTCCGAGGGATCACTTTGTTTCCAGAATTTTTTACTTGAGTCTAAAATTATCAACGCTGCCTTTCCTTGATGATCTTGTTTATCATATTCTACAATTATCAAAATTGACCAAGAAATCAAAAAAGTAAGTAGGGGGTAACATGTTTCTCTTACTGAATTTCAGAGTGTGTTTTGTTGTTTTTTTTTACTATGGGATCATATGCCGTTTTTCATGGTATGGCACTTACGTGTCACATTGAAGGTTCCATGATAATCGCCATATTAACACATCTGCGGATGTTTCAAAATTCAAAATTGTACCGGTTCATGTTGAATTTTGCTTAAGCCGGTGCTAGGGGGCGTGGACGATAACTTGCTTTTTCCATTACCGTCCATGAGCAGGCTCAATCAAACCGGGCCTGCAACATTCTCAATTTTGTCGTTTTGAGCGTTCTTTAGGGATTCTTATTTTCTCTATTTTACAGAAAGTAACATGATAAACTTTTTAACGAAAAGCTAATTCATTTTGATTTAATTCATTTTTATTTTGAGGCATTATAAAATTATATATCATAAATCGTATTAAGCACACTTTTATTTCAATCCAAAATTATAAAAATATATTACGAAATAAAAAAAAAGTTTGAAGGGAACGCCGTGTTTTTCTTACCAATTCGAGAGTGTTATTTTCAGAGTAAAACAAACACAAAAAATTCAATACATCTATTTAATTCTTTTTTATTTCCGAGGCACTCAAAGAAAGCTTATGGAGTATCACTAATCTTATATTTGATACCAATAATATTGGACTTTTTATAGAAATAAAAAAGTTAGAATGGACGCCGTGTTTTCCTTCACTTAATTGAGAAATAGGTATTATACCTGTCCGTACATTTCCGTGATAGAAGGTCGTAAATACTCAGAGAGGGGCGGGCGTCATGCATGACTTAAAATCGTTTAAGTTTGTGAATCTACTTTTGTCATTTTAAACATGTAACTGTGTAAATGTACTGTTGTAGTTCTACGACTGGAAACACGTTTTATTAAATTATATTTTCTGCATTCGAGTTTTACATTTCATTTGTGTTTTGCAGGTACAAATATATATCTACAAGTGTGTAAACATGCTTATGTATTATATGCAATGGTAGATACGAACTTGTAAATGTGTGTTAGGTCAGTTGTTAAGATTTACATGTAAACGTGTTATTTAAAAGCGGGTGCCTTCAATTAAAAGATTGGATTAAGAGGCATATCATTTGCTGTGCACGAATGCAATCAAAAATGCTAGACATACATGTTCGCATTTTCAAAAGTAGTTTTCAAAAGGAACACATTACATGTCTGGAATTTTGGCAACGATCGCCCTCCATAATATACATGTACAAATTTTGCCTCCTTGAAGCGCGGGGAAAAAAGACGCACGTGTTAGGTGTGCAACGACTACGAGATCGCTGCGCATACAAAAGTAATTCAAGTTTATACTCATCGATGCGGTTAAGCCTTTAAGTATAACAGTAAAGTAATGATATTTCAATCGAGAAATATACCATAAAGAACAAAACGCAACAATTATTTTTTAATTAACACACGTAATTAACAGGCTACGGTGTATAGTCATTGAATATGAGTCTCAATCTATATTTAGACTTGGAAAATCCAATTCAGCCAGTTAATATGATACTACACCCAGTGAATATGATTTTATAAAAAGTTCTGTTGACTACAGTTTGGACCAATGAGATTGCAGATATTTTTAGATCATATAATAAAGGTGATTAATAACTGCATTAGACGGGATGATGTACTTTTCATCAACCCTCAATAACATACTAAATCAAACTTACTCTGCGGTTCTCAACTGTTCAAAACAAATAACGTAATAAGTTATATGAAAGCACAAAATACAATCTTTCGCACTCGCATATTCATTGTGTGTGAACTATGTATGTCCATGATCTTGCTCAATCAAACTGGGCCTGCAATAATTTTTAATTTTATTTAATTGTTTTTTGGGGAGATAGGGGGTGTAGTTTGTTTTTCGTTATATTTTTCGGTTTCTTTAACCGATTCTATATAATTATAGAATAGATAAGCTTTTTAGCGAACTGTAAGATGTTATAAAATGATTTCTAAACGTGGGAGAATCTCCGACAGTTTTCATTTCCATTAAATAGTGACTGACATTTTTTATGTCCATATTTATTATATAGTGATTAGAATGAAATATTGAGAAATATTGGTGAAACCAATGCGTAATCATATCATTTTTCGTATTTTCACTGTTTTTTTTGTCACTACAGTTAAACATATTTTCCGTATTTTCATAGGTGTATTGTCAGACTACTTCTAAATTCAACAAATACACAACTTAAGGGGAAGTCTTTCATGTCAAAAAAGAAAGAAAAATGTATATTGTAAATTTAACATTATATTTTTTTTATAAAAAATGCAGAATTTATTTTCATCTTGCGGTATGAAAATTAAAATATTTCATCGTGTCTATTGTACGCATATTTAAACAAAGTGTCTATGTATTCTTAAAAGAAAATATAAAAAAAGAATTATTCGGACCAAGACATTTAACTTGGACATCAAGCACCTTTTTATTTTGATTATTATTTTAAGATATTTTAAGTGATATAATGTCCATCCAAGGGTATATAATAAGTGAACAGGTGAAAGTCAAAATATTTTAAGATTGTGCCTCTTTTAATACTTTAGTTTTATGATTTACTTTTGCATGAGTGATAAATAACTCATATGACCCAAGGGAATGTTCGTAAATATTTATAGACATTAACTGTAAAGTTTGTTTTATAAAAAGAGTACGGCAGTCTTTTTTTTATAATTTAGGCGGATTTATATTCTATCCAACAGTTTCCAAAATAATTATAAGTTAGAAGTCAATCTAGTGAGGTCAATCTAGTGAAATATATAGTCAATGCCACTCAGCTGGACAATGAAATGCAGCCTAAATAAGAATTGTGAGCAATGATGCAATCTTTAGACATCTCATACTTGTATAACGTAATTCTATTTCCAAATTTAGTTTAACTACTGTTGAAGTACCTGACTGAAATTATTTTACTTGTTCAAAAAATTTCATTGGTGTCTCTATAAGAAGTTGGCTTCTCCAAAAACAAGACTCATTTAACACTTTGAAGTATACGTGTACCTGATTTGACAAATTTTGAAACTCATATGTACATGTATATTGTCGTCTTACACGTTGGAAACAGTCATTTAAAAAATCTGGAAAAGGTGATCCCTGAAAACAAAAAAGACAAAAAATCACAAAAATACGGAAAATTGCAGTCTCGGTTTATTTTGAGTCTGTACACGAGGGATAATGAAAAAAAATCCCTTACTTTCCCTAGCACTGGCATGATCGGTACTCAATTTCCAACTCTTAAAACTGCTGGAATCAATGATCCCGAAGAACCACAAGAAATATGACAACATTGACGTAAAGTAAAGAGCAACCTATTATAGCTGCCCACATGGAACTTGACGCCTGCTATTGTGAAGTATGAAAACATCTAAAATCAAAGCACAGAAGGCGCTGAATTTGTTTGGGTCTCAGAATGTAAGAAAGGTGCAGGTTGTGAGATTATATGTTTAGTGCCACCAATGCTTTCCAGCGTTTTAATTGTTGTAAATTGGCTATAAAACTAATTGCAACACTGATATTCAATCCAATGTTTATTTGACTTTAACAATTTAAAAAAAATGAGTTACCTTTACTGGGATTTGAACTCCAGACCTCTCGCTTCCTAAGCGAGCCCGAAAACCCTTCAGCCACGGTTAAATTTATATGTAAACGGCCTGAAGAAAACCATATTATTCTAAATTAGGGCTTGTAACGACTTTTAACTGTTGTTTAACACAGATGTAAATAATCCTGAAGCTTACTATAAGCATGTATATTTATAAAGAATCAAAGGGCTTCAAGTTCTTTGGTATTTTCTGATCTTTGCAATCTAAATCGTACTGTATATATCTGTATGCATTTTCCTGTATAAGTTTATTTTTATGTATTATAATTCATTTTGTAAGGCACATACGGAATTCTGCATAACTAGAGTTGCATCAAAAAATCATTTATGTACTTTTTTTACGACAGCCACACTTTATCCTTGTAAATCATGGCTACTTCCTTAACAAAAACAATTTAAAAAAAAGAATTTAACAAAAAAAAAATTTCCTCGACTGGGATTCGAACTCGAGACCTCTCACTCACTAAGCGAGCGCGTTACCACTGTACCACGGAGAAGTTATACACAAAATGTCTGAATAATATCAAGTCATTCTAAATTTAGAACTTCCATTGCATTCAGGTTTGTAATCCTTATTAATTTCGAGGTATTTTGTTCAGGGTAAACCTGTTGTTTAAAATTGAAGTAAATATTTTAGCGAAAATCCTCTCGCCAAACAGTCCGACATGTAGAATCTATATATTCCACTACTCGGTTTGTGTAGTATTCGGTAATCTACATGGCTAAAAATAGTATTTTCATTGATAAAATCATATTCATCCGCCGTAATTTGTGATTGTGCATTTATTGACAATTCTATAAGCCAACGCTATTGTTTAACTTTAAATGCGTTGTAATTTGTTGGATACATGTAACAAAATAAAATATTTCTTTCTTTTAAATCACTAGTTTTAAGCTGTTTTGAGAACTACTTGTTGTTAGGTTTGTCATAAACTTCTGTGTCAGAGATTGAATGTCCGCTTTGTATTTAGTTATTTTCGATCAGAAAATACCAGAAAACAATATTAGAAATCTTCGACCATTCGGGAATTACTTTGCTTGAAAATTGATGCGCCTGTCTTTGACCATCTTTACGCAGTGATCTCCCCTGAATTTTTCGGCTTTAGTGTACATACAAAAGGGAAGTAACCGCTTAAAAAAAGTGGACTACTTTCGGCATTTGCAATTAAGAACATTAGACTCTGAAATTTCGCTACCATTATTTGTTTGGTCTGACGACCCAAACAAATAAAAAACCAACAGTTTTCTGCCACATGATTGTTATATTTCCATTGACCCCATGTGTTTTTCGATTTATTTCCCAGTGGCAAATGACATGCATCAAATCATTTGGTGCCTATCTTAACCGCTATCTATGCATGTAGCCATGTAACACCGCACTTTGGGGTCAAACGCACTTTGGGGTCAAACCCCAAAGTGCGTTACGTACTTTGGGGTCCGACCCCAGAGTGCGTTACGCACTTTGGGGTCCAATTTCGACCCCAAAGTGCGTTAAACAGGTACATATGCATTTTTTAACATCAGGCAAACGACCGCACTTTGGGGTCATAGAAAATTAATGTTCATTATGTTTTAAATAATATATTGAAGCCAAAGCCAATGGTAAAAACAAAAAAATCAAGGTATTCAATAGACACAAACATGTGCCTTGAGTTATAGTAGAATGAATAGGGATTTAAATGGTCTTGATTAGTAAGTGAAGAACTTTCACCAAATAAATCACCAAATAAAGAATTTGTATCAATTATTAAGCTAAAAATATTTTTCTCAAATTTTCCATTTATTTTAAAAGAATGTACACCTTTAATTAACTCAATTGTTTTTAGCTAAATGCATTATTTTCCCGTTTTTTATTTAATTTAGTCACATTTTATAGAAATATGATAGTCTTAGCATAGACAAAGGTATAAATTCTAGGTAATTTTAGAAAGACATTTCAGTAAAAAATAATGTGCCTGATAATATGTTGAAAGAGCCATTTATTTAGCTAAATGTGACATATAAGAAACTTGACTAGGTGTAGATACGGCTTTAAGTAGTAGTCCGTACAGACAGTACTAAAAATATCAATTATTTAAGTAGTCGCACATTAAGAGCGGAGCTTCAGAAAAATGTAAAATTCTCACTGGGGGTAAAGAGGAAATTGTGGGGTATCGATCCCCCCGAGGGTTAAAGATAACGTTTTAAAGGCCCATTATGCTTTTACTTGTTTTTCTTAAAAGATTTTTTATTTTGATGTTCTTCTATATTATCCAAAAAATACACATTAGCCAATAACCTGAACCATATTTTTCATCTGTTGCTTTTTGGCAATGATGAGTACAGTTATAGTGAATTAGTATTTTATATGGAAGTCAAATACTACATTGTTTTGACTACTTTTATGACAAATAATTTCACTTTTATCGCTTCTTTATTCAGGTAACAAGCATCTTACATTTCTCTGATACCATTATTTTAACATTATAAAATTCATGTTTGCTCTTTCTAAAGAAGTATGTAAGATTTCCCATAAAAAAAGCCTCTGGCGAACGGTTGTTGTGGGGCTTACAAAAACCCTTAAATTTGTTGATAAGCTTAATAATGTATTTGTAAAAATCACTATTGATAGTCCGATTGAAAAACTTGATGTTTCACCAGGACATTGCAATATAGTTCTTTGGAAAAAATGTTAACTGCATTTTATTTCATTCCCAACATATTTAAATGGGCTCAATATGGCACCAAAAGTTATCAAATAAATGACTGACAGAACGGGATATTTTTCGCAGCATCTTTTAATTTTAGGGATACACAATTTCTGTACTTGATTTTATGAACGGTGGCATAAAAGTGACATTTGCATTTTTTGGATACTTTTTTTTTTTTCGTACATATTTTTTTTTGTATGTCGTACATAATTTTTTTTTGTTTTAAATACATACGTTTACTAGTTTTGCATACGTATTCTTTAATAGTTTGCATACATATTCTATTTTAGGTTTTTTGTACATATTTTATTTTAGTTTTTTGTACATATTTTTTTTCGTACATATTTGTACATGACGCCATTTGTAAAGTAGAGGTTTGGATAATTACGCCATTTGTGAAACACCATTTTCAAACACTTCGCCATCTGGTAATTACAGTACCCCATTTGCAAATGCACCAACATTTTCATTTTTGGAGATATCAAAAAAAATAACAACACTTTTTAGTATAAATATATTCTGCATATGGTCTCGATGTGGTTAACATTTGACACAAGGTGCCTTAAAATCCTTCATGGGGTTTAGGAGAATGAAACCCAAGTTTTAATCCTTTTATCTGTAGGTGTGACCCCGACCTTGAGCATTTGTCTCTTAAGAACCCTCGGAACAATTACATTTCAATCGGCTCTCTGTGCTTCAATGTAATTTAATAGTGATAAAATAAGGTATACATCTAATGATTTGTCTCCCGTTTATGCATGTGGTCATTATTGTTGACAAGTTGTCTATATGTGCTCTGGGTGTCATAAAGTTTAATCAGTATCTGTTATTTTATATTTGATGCTAAAGGGTGTGTCATTTTCATATTTAATATATTTTAATACAAACCATTTATACAAAGATTTAGGAGCTGTTCGGACGATTGTTGCAAAATCAAGATATTTGACAAGAATAAGTAATTAAGGTAATCCTTCATTGTTATGCTATTCTTTACTTTATTTTAAATAATATTTTTAATCTAATTTTTTTACATATCTATTGTTCATTTTTCTCTCTATTTATGTTTTTATTTTCTTTAATTTATTTTTTTCTATTATTGATTCATAAAATCTCTTTTACGTGTATTTATTTTCTTTATTTATTTTGATATTGATTACTTTTCTTATAATATTTTAAAATTCAAATAAAATATCTAAAATTGATACACTACAATTATTTCATTAATTTAA
This sequence comes from Ruditapes philippinarum, assembly GCF_026571515.1. Classification (NCBI taxonomy): domain Eukaryota; kingdom Metazoa; phylum Mollusca; class Bivalvia; order Venerida; family Veneridae; genus Ruditapes; species Ruditapes philippinarum. Next base: position 14,555 of record NW_026866210.1, on the reverse strand, counting down.
TCGGAATAATTGTAGACCCTCTTAGATAAGTGATTAACCCATGTATGTTATGTGCGAAAAGTGAAACCGTCTTCATCAATTTCATATTTGATTTATATATCGTTTCACTTTAAAATGAGGGGAAAATGTTGTTTTGGTTCCTCACTATAATAATTGGGCTCTGCACGTAATCCTGTAAAAATAGATATATTACAAAATCTATGGAAAAAATAACCTCGCATGTACTCTTTAATGTATCAGTCCCACGGAGATCTCAAAATGTTACTTCGTTTAGGCACAGTATAAGATAATTGTCGTACACACGCATAAAGTAGTACACACATTCATAGAATCATATTTAAAGAAAAACAACAACAACAACAACATTCGAATAGATCCTGTTGAATGTTTATGTATATTATCTCATTATGATTGTTTTTGTTTGTATTCAACAGCCCATTCACAATACTGCTCATACATATACAGTATCGAACGCTATAGATTTCAAGCGTTAACATAATAAATGCAGTATTAACGTCAAGATTTAATATTTACCACAATATTTCACGAAGTTCAACGTAACATCTGGTTGAACACCACAATTGTTTTCTTATAAAAATATATAACTGAAACCATCAATTTTTTGTTACTGACAAGAGCAAATGATGCGCTTGCAGCATAGAAATGGCATTGGTTATTATAGTGGATTAATAACTGCTTTAGATGGGATGATGTACTGTTCATCAACTCTCGATAACAAACTTAATCAAACTTACCCTGCGGTTCTCAACTGTTCAAAACAAATAACGTAATTAGTTATATGAAAGCACGAAATACAATCATTCGTACTCGCATATTCACTGTGTGTGAACTGTGTATGTCCATGATCTTGCTCAATCAAACTGGGCCTGAAATAATTTTTAATTTTATTTAATTGTTTTCGGGGGGATAGGGGGTGTAGTTTGTTTTTCGTTATATTTTTCGATTTCTTTAAGCGATTCTATATAATTATAGAATAGATAAACTTTTTAGCGAACTGTAAGATGTTATAAAATGATTTCTAAACGTGGGAGAATCACCGCAAATTTTCATTTCCAATAAATAGTGACTGACATTTTTTATGTCCATATTTATTATATAGGGATTAGAATGAAATATTGAGAAATATTGGTGAAACCAATGCGTAATCATATCATTTTTCGTATTTTCACTGTTTTTTTTGTCACTACAGTTAAACATATTTTCCGTATTTTCATAGGTGTATTGTCAGACTACTTCTAAATTCAACAAATACAAACAACTTAAGGGGAAAGTCTTTCATGTCAAAAAAGAAAGAAAAATGTATATTGTAAATTTAACATTATATTTTTTTTATAAAAAATGCAGAATTTATTTTCATCTTGCGGTATGAAAATTAAAATATTTCATCGTGTCTATTGTACGCATATTTAAACAAAGTGTCTATGTATTCTTAAAAGAAAATATAAAAAAAGAATTATTCGGACCAAGACATTTAACTTGGACATCAAGCACCTTTTCATTTTGATTATTTTTTAAAGATGTTTTGAAGTGATATAATGTCCATCCAAGGGTATATAATAAGTGAACAGGTGAAAGTCAAAATATTTTAAGATTGTGCCTCTTTTAATACTTTAGTTTTATGATTTACTTTTGCATGAGTGATAAGTAACTCATATGGCTCCAGGGAATGTTCATAAATATCCATAGACATTAACTGTAAAGTTCATTTTATAAAAAGAGTACGGCAGTCTTTTTTTATTATTTAGGCGGATTTATATTCTATCCAACAGTTTCCAAAATAATTATAAGCTAGAAGTCAATCTAGTGAAATATATAGTCAATGCCACTCAGCTGGACAATGAAATGCAACTTTAAATGAGAATTGTGAGCAATGATGCAATCTTTAGACATCTCATACTTGTATAACGTAATTCTATTTCCAAATTTAGTTTAACTACTGTTGAAGTACCTGACTGAAATTATTTTACTTGTTCAAAAAATTTCATTGGTGTCTCTATAAGAAGTTGGCTTCTCCAAAAACAAGACGCATTTAACACTATGAAGTATACGTGTACTTGATTTGACAAATTTTGAAACTCATATGTACATGTATATTGTCGTCTTACACGTTGGAAACAGTCATTTAAAAAATCTGGAAAAGGTTATCCCTGAAAACAGAAAAGCCAAAAAATCACAAAATATACGGAAAATTGCAGTCTCGGTTTATTTTGAGTCTGTACATGAGGGACTCATGAAAAAAAAATCCCTTACATCCCCTAGCACTGGCATGATCGGTACTCAATTTCCAACACTTAAAATAGATAAATACAGAATCCCTGAAGAAAGTCCAACACAGCAAAATTGAAAATGTTGCAGGCTCGGTTTAATAAAGCCTGTTCATAGACGGTACTGGAAAGTGCAAGTTACCGTCCACGCCCCCTAGCACCGGCTTAAGCAGAATTCAACATTTAAACATGAAATAGTAAAATTTTGAATTTAGAAACATCCGCAGATGTGTTCATACGGTGGTTATCACTGCTGGAATCAATGATCCCGAAGAACCAAAAAAATATGACAACATTGACGTAAAGTAAAGAGCAACCTATTATAGCTGCCCACATGGAACTTGACGCCTGCTATTGTGAAGTATGAAATCATCTAGAAAAAATAACAGTTTTCTGCCACATGATTGTTATATTTCCATTGACCCCATGTGTTTTTCGATTTATTTCCCAGTGGCAAAAGACATGCATCAAATCATTTGGTGCCTATTTTAACCGCTATCTATGCATGTAGCCATAATATATATCATAGTAACTATGGGTATTCTGAAAATTTGATAATGTTTCTTTCTGTTATTAATTAATTTTATTTTGATTGTTCTTAGTTACGGGTGTGAATAAAATAAATTATTGGGAGTGCTAGTTAATGTGCCTATCACTCTACCCAGGAATCATTGGTTCGAGTTCTGCTTGGGTCATATGAACAAATGTTTCATTATGTGATAACAATACCGGCTGGTTCTATATATCTATGTATGAAGAACTATTGAAGAATGATTTTCTTGTATATATCTATGATTGATGAACTATTGGAAGATTTTTATAAAAAAGTCAAGTTTTATATGACTATGTTAAAATAAAGGTATCGAGTTTTCGAAACCAATTGCTTTTCATTATTATTATTTTCAAATTACTTACAACAATTTCTTTTTCTAACAAAACTCCAGCAATTTGTTTACTTCCACGGACAGCGATATTTTGATACTTCATCAAATGTCCATCTGTAATAGACGGTTTGATTGCATTACTTAATAAAAATAGCTTTCTCAGGAATTCTGAATCACAATGAGGGCTAAACAAATACTATGGCGATCAGGTCTTCGTGCAAGAAATACTTTAAGTCGATCTGAACTTTAGTCAGATTGAGTGTATAGATATATTGTGCTGCCATACTGCACTATTTTTTCAATGAGTACAATTTCTTAATGCATAAAAAGTGTTAAGATAATGCATGACAATTAGGTCCTGTTTATGCACTTCATAAACAAGTCAATCGTCAAAACACATTTAACAAGTATATAAGTCACATTACATTTGTTTTTTTTAAAAATAAAATCAGAATAAGCAACATCACAGACAAGCTATCCGCTACACACTAAAATCCACTCTTGCCCAAAATAACTGTATCGTTATAAGCGTAGAAAATGTGTCACTCAAAGCGCTTTTGTATTTCTTTCTTATATGAATTTGACATTGAATTGAATTTGTAAGCTTAGTACGTTAGATATACAAATTGGTTTTGGTATATATTGCTGGATATAGCCAGCCTTGAGCGATCTATAAAAGCATTATGAAGACCGTTGAGTAACATCAATAAACTATATGTTTCCACATACTTTGCCAACAACTGAGTATATAAATCAGTAACCTACTTTTTCTGTTATTTTTTGGAAATTTAAAAAAACGGATTGAATTTTTTTATATTCACTGTTAGATATGCACTGTATATTCATCATTTAGATTTGTTAAGTTACATGTACTCAGATCCCTGACGGAAACTGTTTATACTATGTTCATATGAACTTGACACAATGCATTTAACAACGTATATGGCAAACTAGGTGACTATAAGACAACGATGTCTATGTGATAAACATAACAGTGAATATAGTGCTTCTTTTAATATCAGCAGGAGAAAAATAAAAAATAATCAAAACAAATGATATTATTACTATTATTATTATTATTATTATCATTTTTCTTATAATAATAAAGTCGTACATGGTTATGTTATATTTTATTACAATGTACCAAATCTTAAATGACATAATCAGCAAAAGGTATTTTTGTTCACACTTATTTTAGAACGATTGTCCGATATAATAAAATACATCATACCTTCAAAGTAGGCAACATTCAATGATTTCCCATTGACTTTCCATAGAAAGTAGCACTCATTGACTTTCCATTGTAACCGGTGGCTTCCATAGCAACTACTACCTTTCTATAGAACCTAGTGATTTCCATAGCAATTGATGGCGTATCAAAGCAACCAGTGACTTTCCATAGCAACCATGGTCTTTTCCTAGAAACCATTGCTTTCCATAGCAACCATTGACTTTCCATAGCAACTACTGATTTATATAGCAACTATTGGCATTCTATTGCAGTAGCAACCAGCGTATACTTAAGTTAGGGGACAAATGTGTGAGCATGGCCCTGTTGTATTTTTTTATTTCCGTAACTTATAAGCCAAATTTCTACATCATGTCTTGATGAAATTATTTTAATACTTATCTGATTGTTTTCTGCAAACACTTCATCGGAACTTAAGCTGAACTGTACACAAGTTCACGAAACTCTATGATTCGTGTGAACGTATACAGTATCGAAAGCTATATATTTCAAGCGCAAACATAATGAATGCAGTATTAACGTCAAGTTTAATATTTACCTCAATATTTCACGAACGTAACACCACCATTGTTTTCTTATGAAAAATATATAACTGAAACCATCAATTTGTTACTGACAAGAGCAAATGATGCGCTTTAAGCATAAAAATGGCATTGGTTATTATAGTGGATTAATAACTGCTTTAGACGGGATGATGTACTGTTTATCAACTCTCAATAACATACTTAATCCAACTTATCGTGATGTTCTCAACTGTTCAAAACAAATAACGTAATAAGTAATATGAAAGCACGAAATACAATCGTTCGCACTCGCATATTCACTGTGTGTGAACTGTGTATGTCCATGATCTTGCTCAATCAAACTGGGCCTGCAATATTTTGTAATTTTATTTAATTGTTTTGGTGGGATAGGGGTTGAAGTTATATTGTTCGTGTTTTTTAAGCGATTCTATATAATTATAGAATAGATAAGCTTTTTAGCGAATTGTAAGATGTTATAAAATGATTTCTTAACGTGTGAGAATCTCTGACAGTTTTCATTTCCATTAAATAGTGAATGACATTTTTTATGTCCATATTTATTATATAGTGATTAAAATGAAATATTTAGAAATATTGGTGAAACTAAACGCGTAATTATATCATTTTCCGTATTTTCACTGTATTTTTTCACTACAGTTAAACATATTTTCCGTATTTTCATAGGTGTATTGTCGGACTACTTCCAAATTCAGCAAATACACACAATTTAAGGGGAAGTCTTTCAAAATCAAATTGTAATGTCAAAAAAAGAGAGAAAAATGTATATTGCAAATTTAAAGGGGCTACACTGAGGTCTGACAGGTAATTTGGTGTCAAAAAAAATGTAAACAAATTTCCTCACAAATCACAATATTATGACTAAAATAACAATAACTTACACTTTAACCAACCCTCTAACAACAATTATGCTAGAAAATGCATTTTCACATTAGCATTTGATGCAAAAATGAAAGTCGGTTTTCCCAGACATGTACAGAAGTTACCCACAATTCATCGGGTATAACTAAAATACGCAACGGACATTTTTGGAACAACAGAGTAAACGGGGGTAAAAATGTCTATTGATTTTTTCTCAACACTCTAACCTTTCATGTTTATATAACTTGAGTATAACGAAGAAAAACTGTATAAAAGATAATCAAGGTAGCAATTTCGTTGTCTTTAAAAATCAAACGCCAGCGTTTCTAGACAAAACGGAAAGATATTATATACATGTACAATTATTTTCATTGACATTTCAGTTTCAATTTCAATATTCTAAGGCAAACATCATGCATCGGTGATATTTATACTATAACGAGCACAGTGTAATCACACTAATAAAAGTATTTAACGCTATCTATAACGTATTTAAATCAAATACAGTTAATGACATGTCTCATTTGATTTGGTTGTTTGTTTTTGGGATGGAGTGGGGGTTACGTCACACAAAACTGTGTAGGTCATTTTGGCGACTCTTTAGTTTTACTGGTGGAGTAAGAATTCAGGTGCCCCCTTTGCAAAATTGTTTCTGGCACAAACGGGTATCTGTGTATGTAATGAGTGACGTTTCGTAGGCTATCTTGATAGGATCGTACATACACGTTCCACACACAATTACATCATATTCATACCATAGGCAAAATTAAGTTGTAACAATATTTAACCTCAGAAAAAAACCAGCTTCTGAATGTGGCATTTCTATCGTTATTCCACAAAAAGCACCCCCCCCCCAAAAAAAAATGAATAGATAAAAAAAATGAGTACATCAATGGGCATGCCCTGGAGTGTTGGGATCTATTACCTGCACTCCAGTTACGCACTGTGTATGTATATGAATTCGATTTAACTCTGACACGTTTTCAACAGAAAAAGTCTTCAAACTATGATACAATAAATGTTTATGATTCTATAAGAAACTTGTTTAGAATTTAATGATTTTTCGCTGAAAACGTATATGTTTACTTGTACTACAGATAAAATCAAAGTGCTGAAGGCACTGAAGAAAAAAAACGGATAAACTAACACATTTTCACTCCAGTTTCACAGGTAAATTAATTTTATATGTCGCGGTTTAGATCTTAATATCAGCTAACCTTTGCTTTTTGAGACTTTTGTTTTTGAAAATAATCTAAACGAGTAAAATAAACCCTCTTTTATGGGCAAATAATTAATAAGTAGCATCCCCGATTTCTCTTTCATAAATTGGCTTCAGCAAATTCTTTTCTATTCAAATATTAAGAACATTCTGTCAGTGACGTGTCTTCTACTTGAAATCTTCCTGGTGTGTATTTTTCAGTAACAGGAAGAAAACGACAGTCTGTGCGTATCTTTCGGTAACAGGAAGAAATGACAGTATGTTCGTTTGATCATGACTGTGAAAAATCATGTTTTGTGAACCAATTTATCCCGCCGATAAAAGATTTTTGCAAGCAATCTGGTGGTTCATGTTCTAGTGCTTAAACTTAGTATTTAATTCCAAAGAACATTTCTTAGGAGACCTTTAACGTTTGATTATGGTATAATCACTATAACCGAAATACTTAGGAATTAATTTTAATTCCTGTTACTGTGAAATTTTTCATTCATGTGTTTAAAATACTTAAGTAGCTCTATAAATTTTCAAAACGATATCCAGTATTTCCGAAACAATTTATAAAAGGCTTTTAATACACTATCTTATAAATCTTAAAGTATTACGAGAACCACACACCTAATCTCCAGAACATACATACGAAAAACAAGATAAATCAAAAGGCTGCAAGCTCTGTGGTATTTTTCTGATCTTTGCAATCTAAAATCGCACGTATAACTGTATTTTTTTCCCTGTATAAAGTTTATTTTTATGTACTATAATTCTTCTTTCTTGGTACCAGAGTTTGATACATATGGAATTTTGAATGACTAGAGTTGCATCAAAAAACATTTATGATCATTTTTATGACAGCCACACTTTATCCTTGCATATCGTGGCTATTTCCTTAACAAAGAAAAAATAATTGCCTTGAATTGGATTTGAACCCCAGACACACTAAACGAGCGCGTTACCCTTGCACCACGGAGAAGATATACGAACAATGCCTGAATAAAATCAAGTAATACTAAATTAAGATTTTCCATTGCATTTCGGGTTAATTTCGAGGTTTTTTGTTCAAGATAAACCTGTCGTTTAACATTGATGTAAATAATTTAACAAAAATCTTCTCGCCAAAACAGTCCGACATGTACATATTTAACTACTCGACAGTCAGATTTATTTGTGAAATACGCTCTCGACATCGCTTAAAATAGCATTTTCATTAATTAAAATTATATTCATCTGCGTAATTTGTGAATGTGCATTCATTGACAATTCTATAACCCAAAGCTACCTTTAAACTTTGAATGCGTTGTAATTTGTTGGATACTTGTAACAAAATGAAAATATCTATTTCTTTTAAATCGCTAGTTTTCAGCTGTTTTAAGAACTGCTTGTTGTTAGGTTTGTCGTGAAACCGCTGTGTCAGAGATTGAATGTTAGCTTTGTATTTCCTGATCTTCGATCAGAAATACAAAAAGGAATGGCAACATTCAATGAATGCAACACCCACACGACCAAGCAAAACAGGACCACAGCTAAATTATCAATGAAAAATTTAATTTCAGGCTTTCAAGTGGTAAATAAAAAGACTTAACAAAAAAATGAAAAACAGGAAGAAAGAAGAGACAAAAGTAGAGAAAAGTAAAGGTTTTAGTCCTATAAAGCAAGAAAAGCAGGGTTCTCTTCCTAACTTATTTATGCAATGAAATGCATCTGATCAATATTTAGCCATTGCAGTTTTTGAAACCAAGGTTAAGATATGCATTGCCCTTTCCCAAGTTTGTATACCGTCTAGGAGTTGGAAGTATAATAAAACATAGTTTAAGCAATCGTTGTTGTATGAGGTGAGGTTAATAATATCTTACTGAATTCTTAAAGTTACTTTTACTTACCTGCCCTTCACATTTGTCTTGCAAGTATCATGATTTTGTTTGTTTCGTTTAATTTGAAAGAAAGTTAGGGTTTAAAGAACAACTATATAATCAGTTTTAAGTTTATTTCACTAGTCACGGCAATAACCCTACTGTGGAAGCTTGACTGTGTCGGGGGCTGCGCCCTGTTAACGTTTCCGTCGCCTTGATTGTCTTTATTCCAGTTTTCCTTTTTTACACTTATAACGCTCCTCAATTTCTTTTCCAACTGGGAAGCTTCAATATATTGGTAACATTAAAGCACAGCTCAATAGACCCATCACTAGTACGGAGGCATTCCAATAAGAAAGAAATTATTAGGATATCTGCTAAAATCAATAATGATAATAATAATATTAATAGAGCCAGATTGTAACTCTTTTTCCGACCTTCTTGATAATGTTTACCATGTGCATGAAACAGGTATCAATTACCTATAGTTTTGAATGTCTAGATCAAAACGTAGTAATCTTCTCATCAACAAAGTTTACATCCAAAGCGGATAAATATGCAAGTATGTATGTAAAATGATAAATATTAAATTTCAGATCTATCTAGCAAAGGAGATCGATTTTTTCTTATAGAATTTTAATTATATGCACTAGACATACATAAGAAATATTAACTAATAAAGTTGAAGCATAAATGTCCTATAATGAGGCCGGATTCATTCTCTATTTAGCCAGTGCTGTCAGTGCTTTGATCAGAGTTAAAGAGAAATTTCTGGAATTACATTCTGTGTGTGCGTGTGATTTTTTATGCTTACAATACTCAAGTTCATGTTCGTTGTATAAAAGGTATTACGAAGTTTTTTTTCCTGAACGGGTGTCAGAATTAAACCAAAGTGACCTTTGAAATAGGACCCATTACACTGATTGACAAAGTAAATTTTCTTAGCCTAGATATCATGATATTTTAACCATTACAAAGTTAATACATAATATTTGATAATTTTACGAAAGCTCTCAAATTAACATAGACTATTTGTAAAATTTGTGTATGTCAGTTTCCAACTCCGTACGTTTAGCTAAATTCATCATTGTAATGGAGAAAAAAACATGATTACAACAATGTAATGTTTTAAATATATTGAAATTACTTTTGAAAGATTTTTCTCACAAGAACATATGTGAACAACAAGAAATTTAACAAAAAAAACCCCATAATTTGCTTTTAAATTTATGGATTGTTGGTATATTCCACTTTCGCACTTTCGTTGCTGCCGATACACATAAAATTCTCCGTTTTGCTTTTTAGTCATCCCGAGAATAATCACGTGACCGTTGTTTTTATTCAGATTTGCAAACTGAAAGGTGTTTAAACGCTTTTCCCACAAAATTGGAGAAAATATGTATTTCAAACGACTTGCCAATCCAAAGAACACATATCAATGTATCACTGATTCTGTTTGAATGTCCCTAACACGCAGGTAACAAAAAATTATCGGTTCGTGAAATTTTACTTTTTTTTGTGACATTCGGCCGTACCTCAGTGGAGTACCTTTAACATTATAGTTCTTTTTTGTAAAAAATGCAGAATTAAATTTCATCTTGCGGTATAAAAATTAATATATTTCATCGTGTCTATTGCACGCATATTTAAACAAAGTGGCTAAGTTTTCTTAAAAGAACACATAAAAAAGAATAATTCGGACCAAGACATTGAACTTGGACATCAAGCACCTTTTCATTTTGATTATTATTTTAAGATATTTTAAAGTGATATTATGTCCATCCAAAGGTATATAATAAGTGAAGATGAAAGTCAAAATATCTTAAGATTGTGCCTCTTTTAATACTTTAGTTTTATGATTTATTTTGCATGAGTGATAAATAGCTCATATGGCTCCAGGGAATGTTCGTAAATATCCATAGACATTTACCTGTAGCATTCATTTTACGAATTTTTTTTAATACTTATTTGATTGTTTTTTACAAACACTTCTTCGGAACTTTGGCTGAACTGTACACCAGTTCATGAAACTCTATGATTCGTAGTCAATTTGACATATTTCGAGGCTTACGTCTATATAGCAGGGCGTTTGCACTTTGGGAATCGGCAAAAAATTCGCATTTGTCTCTTTAGAACCTTCAGAACAATTACATTTCAATCGGCTCTCTGTGCTTCAATGTAATTTAATAGTGATAAAATAAGGTAAACATCTAATAATTTGTCTCCCGTCTATGCATGTGGTCATTATTGTTGACAAGTTGTCTATATGTGTTCTGGGTGTCATAAAGTTAATCAGTATCTGTTAATTATATTTCATACTAAAGGGTGTGCCATTTTCATATCTTATATATTTTAATAAAAACCATTTATGCAAATATTTAGGAGCTGTTCGGACGATTGTTGTAAAATCAAAATATTAGACAAGAATAAGTAATGAAGGTAACATTATTATGATGTTTCTTCATTGTTGTGATATTTTGATTTATTTTAAATATTATTTTAAATCTTTTTTTTTTACATATATTTGTTCATTTCTCTTTCTATTTATTTTTTTATTTATTCAATAATTGAATTTAATTATTTTCTATTATTGATTTATAAAATTTCTTTTACATGTATTTATTTTCTTTATTTGTTTTTATATTAATTACTTTTCTTATAATATTTTAGAATTGAAATAAAATATCCAAAGTTGATACACTTCAATTTTATCATTAATTTTATCGGAATAATTGTAGACCCTCTTAGATAAGTGATTAAGCCATGTATATAATGGCAAAAAGTGAAATTGTTTTTTATGAATTTCATATTTGATATGATATATCGTTTCACTTTAAAATAATGTTGTTAAGGTTCCTCACTATAATTATCGGGCTCTGCACTTAATCCTGTAAAAATAGATATAATACAAATTTTATGAAAGAAAATAACCTGGTACGTCCCCTCTAATGTATCTGTCCCAGGCAGATATAAAAGTGTCACTTGGTATAGGCACAGTATAAGAAATTGTCGCATAAAGTAGTACAAACATTCATAGAATCATATTTAAAAAAAAAAACAACAACAACAATATTTGAATAGATCCTGTTGAATGTTTATCCATATTCTCTCATAAAGATTGTTTGTGTTTGCATTCAACAGCCCATTCACAATACTGCTCATACGTATACAGTATCGAACGCTATAAATTTCAAGTGTTAAAATAATTAATGCAGTATTAACGTCAAGATTTAATATTTAGCGCCATATTGCACCAACGTAACATTTGATTGAACACCACAGTTGTTTTCTTATAAAAATATATAACTCAATAACATACTTAATCAAACTTATCCTGCGGTTCTCAACTGTTCAAAACAAATAACGTAATAAGTTATATGAAAGCACGAAATACAATCGTTCGCACTCGCATATTCACTGTGTGTGATCTGTGTATGTCCATGATCTTGCTCAATCAAACTGGGACTGCAATATTTTGTAATTTTATTGAATTGTTTTTGGTAGGATAGGGGGTGTAGTTATATTGTTCGTGTTCTTTAAGCGATTCTATGTAATTATAGAATAGATAAGCTTTTCAGCGAACTGTAAGATGTTATAAAATGATTTCTAAACGTGTGAGAATCTCCGACAGTTTTCATTTCCATTAAATAGTGACTGAAATTTTTATGTCCATATTTATTATATAGTGATTAGAATGAAATATTGAGAAATATTGGTGAAACCAAATGCGTAATTATATGATTTTCCACATTATTTCTGTATTTTTTTCACTACAGTTAAACATATTTTCCGTATTTTCATAGGTGTATTGTCGGACTACTTCTAAATTCAACAAATACACACACTTTAAGGGAAAGTCTTTCAAATTGTAATGTCAAAACAAGAGAGAAAAATGTATATTGCAAATTTAACATTATAGTTTTTTTTTATAAAAAAAAGCAGAATTTATTTTCATCTTGCGGTATGAAAATTGATATATTTCATCGTGTCTATTGCTCGCATATTTAAACAAAGTGGCTAAGTTTTCTTAAAAGAACATATAAAAATAGAATAATTCGGACCAACACATTTAACTTGGACATCAAGCACCTTTTTATTTTGATTATTATTTTAAGATATTTTAAGTGATATTTTGTCCATCCAAGGGTATATAATAAGTGAACAGGTGAAAGTCAAAATATTTTAAGATTGTGCCTCTTTTAATACTTTAGTTTTATGATTCACTTTGCATGAGTGATAAATAACTAATATGTCTCCAGGGAATGTTCGTAAATATCCATAGACATTAACTGTAAAGTTCATTTTATTAAAAGAATACGGCAGTCTTTTTTTATAATTTAGGCGGATTTATATTCTATCCAACAGTTTCCAAAATAATTATAAGCTAGAAGTCAATTTAGTGAAATATATTGTCCATGCCACTCAGCTGGACAATAAAATGCAGTTTTAAATGAGAATTGTGAGCAATGATGCAATCTTTAGACATCTCATACTTGTATAACGTAATTCTATTTCCAAATTTAGTTTAACTACTGTTGTAGTACCTGACTGAAATTATTTTACATGTTCAAAAAATTTCATTGGTGTCTCTATAAGAAGTTGGCTTCTCCAAAAACAAGACGCATTTAACACTATGAAGTATACGTGTACCTGATTTGACAAATTTTGAAACTCATATGTACATGTATATTGTCGTCTTACACGTTGGAAACAGTCATTTAAAAAATCTGGAAAAGGTGATCCCTCGAAAGCAATAAAGCCAAAAAATCACAGAAAAATACGGAAAAATGCAGTCTCGGTTTATTTTGAGTCTGTACATGAAGGACAATGAAAAAAAATCCCTTACATCCCCTAGCACTAGCATGATCGTTACTCAATTTCCATCGCTTAAAACTGTTGGAATCAATGATCCCGAAGAACCAAAAAAAAAAAATAATATGACAACATTGACGTAAAGTAAAGAGCAACCTATTATAGCTTCCCTTAAGGAACTTTACGCCTGCTATTGTGAAGTATGAAAAAATCTAGAAAAAACAACAATTTTCTGCCACATGATTGTTATATTTCCATTGACCCAATGTGTTTTTCGATTTATTTCCCAGTGGCAAATGACATGCATCAAATCATTTGGTGCCTATTTTACCGCTATCTATGCATGTAGCCATAAAATATATCATAGTAACTATGTGTATATTGAAAATTTGATAATGTTTTCTTTCTGTTATTAATTAATTTTATTTTGTTTGTTCTTAGTTACGAGTGTGAATAAAATAAATTATTGGGAGTGCTAGTTAATGTGCCTATCACTCTACCCAGGAATCATTGGTTCGAGTTCTGCTTGGGTCATATGACAATGTTTCATTATGTGATAACAATACCGGCTGGTTCTATATATCTATGTATGAAGAACTATTGAAGAATGATTTTCTTGTATATATCTATGATTGATGAACTATTGGAAGATTTTTATAAAAAAAAAGTCAAGTTTTATATGGCGATTGACTATGTTAAAATAAAGGTACCGAGTTTTCGAAACCAATTGCTTTTCATTATTATTATTTTCAAATTACTGACAACAATTTCTTTTTCTAACAAAACTCCAGTAATTTGTTTTACTTCCACGGACAGCGATATTTTCATACTTCATCAAATGTCCATCTGTAATCTGTTT